>NW_011888792.1:18285248-18292933 GCF_000151845.1 Pteropus vampyrus
GTGTACTGAATTTTACTATTACTAAGTGAATAATTAAGATTTTCCATGAGAAGAGTACTTTGCCCAGTCTATGAGTTTTAGCAAATGGAAGAAGGACTAAGAAATAAAAAGGATTTAGAAGAAAAAGGACAGTATCTCATTGCTACTTCAATGCCATTTGTATCTGCAGTATTTGGTAATGTCCATGAAGTAACTGCAAATAGATACTTCATTAAGTGAAAATACACCTTTGACAATGTGCTTTTGATGTTGAAAGCTGGGGGTGGATTTTAATGAAAGCTGTAAAATAAATGCACAGTATTTCCACCTTTGAATCCATTGCTGGCAGATTTACTGGTTGTATTTTTCTTTCATTAAAAATGTGTTTTATGTGAGTGGCTGATTTGTTGCATCTACTTTTTTTTTGTCTGCAGTGGCACATCTAGTGATGAAATGTGTAACTTATACATTATGTATTACATGGAAGCCAAGCATGCAGTTTCTTTCATGACCTGTACACAAAATGTAGCTCCGGATATGTTCAGAAACATACCACCAGAGGCCAATATTCCAATTCCTGTGAAGTCTGATATGGTTATGATGCATGGACATCACAAAGGTAAAATTGGTGTGTAATTTAAAGTAACATATGATTTTGTATTTTATATTTCTTTATGTCTCACTTGACTATCTGGTTAATATTTAAAATCATCCTTCTTCTGTCAAAGAATCACACATGCCCACATAATCCAATTTCTTCTTTTCTTTTTCCTTCTTTTATGCCCTACCTTCCTTCCTGACATGCCCCATCAAAACAGTGAAAAATCTTAATTAGTGATCAAGAGATTAGTTTGCGGACCAATTCCATAATATAGATCTTTCTCCCTTTAATTCGTATTTTCTAGTTTCTCCATTTCATTCCTCCTGTAACCAGTTTATGAATTTATATACCATGTTCTAAAGAATGCTATAGTTTGTCAGTGAAAATGGTTATCATCTCCAGTCGTACCCTAAATCATCTGTTTAATGGGCCTCTTTAAGCACAGAACAATTCTCAATTTATGAAGCATTACGAGTCTTGGCCTTTTTAGTCTCATTATCAGAATCGTTTTTTAACTTAGTGTTCATCTGCAAAACAGTCATATTGATTGTCATTTCTTTAGTTTAAAATTGCAAAACCCACACCTTGTTTTATTGAATGAAGTATGCTGAAACTTTACACAGTTTTGTAAGTTCAATGTTAAAATACCAGAACAACTTTCTATTCTATTCTTTCTAGTAGAAATTTATGAAAGAAGTTAACATAGCAATCAGATCGTTTATTAAGATCCTAATATGTTTATAGAATGTATCTTAAAATAGCCTTAAAATATTACTAAATGCAGTTTTTAAAAAAACCAATATGAGCAGTTTTGTTATTGCAAGTTTAAAATTCTGTATAATGTACATATTACTGAGAGTAGTTGATCTAGTCAGAAGTCTAGTAATTGGTGGTTATGCCATAGTTTTGTTTTTTGTGTGTGCAAATTAGTGCACTTCTACCATATAAATTATTACTACTGTTTTTTTTTATCAAACATAAGATCCTAAATATCTTTATGTTGATGGCATATTTCCAATAAATGATTTAAAGTATGTAATATATACTGCAGATTTATGCTCAGCTTCTTTTATCCTTTGCAGAAACAGAGAACAAAGATAAGATGTCTTTACTCCAGCAGCCAAAACGAGCAGAAGAAGAAGTGTTAGAACAGGGTATGTATGCTTACTTCTGTAACTAGGCCTACAAAATATTTATTATTTAAATAGGCAACCAAATTTTAAAGTTTTTGAGATATTTTAGGTCTTTGTTTATCAGCCTCCAACCCTATGTACCGTTGTTTTTATATAATACATGTCATGAGAAAATGGTTAATTGTTGCAATTTAGTTTTGCACATAAAATTCATTAGTGTAATTTAGTTCCATTAGTTTTTCTGTCTTTGTTTTAGTTTATTTAATATTATAACTTTTATATATAGTGCAAATATAATCATTGGAAATAATTAGTGGGCTGCTTTTGAAATCTAAAGACCTTTACCGTTTAAATGTCTATGTATTTATTATGGTGTGTTTATTAACTATATATGAGGTTCAATAAAAAAGAAATTAAGAATTAAAGCCACATCTTGCCTTCTTAAGTCAGTCTTCTCTGCCTTCAGGAGATAGGAGGGGTTCTTGCTCTATTCATTTGTAGTTGTGTGTTAAGTTGCCATCTAATAAGTTAAGAAAGCATCATTCTTCCTCTGTTCTATTTATTTGAAGTAACAGTACTTGATGCTTGTATGTCAGATATTGCATGTGCTGGCACTGAAAAATTGTTCTCCCAAATCTTGGTTATTGCCAGTTGTTTGGAAGATTGTTTGTGTTAGGTGTTAGAGTATGTCATCAAGTCATTTTTTGCCTAGATATGATGTATTTTAAAACATTAGTTTAATGCTAATGCAAACACACTTCTCCCGTCAACATAAAATGTACATGAAACAGGATTTTTCTTTTGGCAACATTTAGAAGTTTCTGACTTTTTGGATATGGTAAACCACTATTGGAATTCTTCAAAATGTATTCTGTTGGGGCGAAGATATCACTCTTGCACTAATAGTATTTGCAAAATTAAAGAGTCCAGACTTTTTTAAAGGAAAAAATGCACTTTGAAAGGGGTATAAGGTGAAGCGTAATATAAAGTTTTTAAATGATGTAAAGTGTGTTCCATGACATCTCATTCTAACAAATGGCCTTTAAAAATACACAACTTAGCTCAAAGTTCTTTCTATTTTTACATTAAATCAGAAAAGGGAGATGATTTTATATGAAATAATTTATACTAAATTATTATACTAAACTATTGAATATGATTTAAAATAGCTAAATTTATCAATCCTGTATATATATTTGTAAGGAAATTAGTAATTGTAGCCTAAATATAGTAGTATTAACAGTATTTACTATAATTGTACTGAAATTTGATCAAACTTAAAATGAATTATTTTGACATTGTACATACTGTTTGAAATGTATGTCTGAAATAATTCGTGTCGTCTTAGAATACATTTCCAAATACCGACATATGTGCTACAGTATGGAATGAGACCACCATTTAGTAGATGTATCTTATGAAATAATAAGTTCCTGTGGAAACTGAGGATGGACTGTGATTTCCTTCTGAAATTAGTTGAGTTGATCAAGGAAGACATTGAAACTTCTGTAAGATTGGAAACCCAAGAGGAACATTAAATGTTAGATTTAATCTGTTCTTTTCAAATAATAGGATTTAGGGAGTGTCATATATGCCTACAAACCAAATCTTTTAAAACACTTTCATATTTTACTATTCATTCATTTACTCTTTTTTTGTTTAATAGTATATATATCTATATAGATACGGATATAGATATAGATATAGATATAGCATTAAGCAGTTTAAATATACCCAAAGCTTTATTGATTCTAGAAATGAATTATATGAATACATATGAAATGGTTTTTCTGTAGTTACTGTTTTCTTCTACTTATGAATAACAATGCTGAAAAGTAATTTTAATTAAGAACAAAGAAAGCAATATTCTGACTCAATTTTCATGCTGAAGAAAGTAGGGTATGGTACTCATATGTTGAAATTAGTGGGTCCATGAGAATGTCACCTCCCAGATAGACAAATACCTGACTAAAAGCCAATTCAATGGCCAGCATAGCCTGTGTATTATTCGACTGGTTGTTGGGGGCCCCCAGTCTAGAATTTAATGAGAAATATAGATATATACCAAATACATATTTGCACATATAGTCCATTTGATTCACTAATGAGCTCAATCTATCTCCTTGCAGTACACAGGGCAAATCTACTTATTACTGAGAGTATCCCATTCTTCTCAGAGATGTTTGTTTACACAAATGTCTATTTGTATTCATTCCCTAGGGAGTTAAATTGACCAAATAGCTAATAGGGGAGCTCTAATTATTGAAATAAATTATGCCATGTATGCTAACTTTTAAACTAAGCCCTCAAACTTAACCCTTTACCTTTTTTTGGTGTTCTGGCTAAAACAATTTATGTTCCAAGACTCTTCCAGGTTGTAGTGATTCTTTAAATATTTTAAATCCTCAATAAACAAAAGCCCTGAAGTATTTCAGTTGTCCTAACCACAAACTAAGCAATAGTACCTTTGTTGGTCACACAGAAGATGTCGGACTCCCACTAGCAAAAGAACCATTAGGGGCAGGAAGAAAAAGACCTAAAATGTCAGACTACATGTACTCAAAGGCAAACTCGTACCCATCAGTGCCTGAATAATAGATATAGTTCTACAGGGAAAATACAATTTTTTTTCACTTCCTATCTTAATACATTGGAAAGGAGATAGGAAGAATAAACATTAAGATACGTAATAAAGGTTATATTGGAAAGAAGGGACAACCTTTATTAAGGTAATAAAAAATAGAGAAAGAATACTCATTTCACAGGCTGAAAAAAAGAAGTAGTAGGTACTTCCAACATGGATGGAAAGAAAGCAAACTCTTTTATTTGAAAGCAAACCCTAGTTTATTTTATTTGAAATTCTAATCACTAAAATTGCTAGCTATTAATATTTGCCAGAATAATAATTTTGATCGCAAATTAACTAGAGTTTGAAAGAGACATCTGAGTTGTGCAAATTTATGTAGCTCAACCTGTGCTTATTCACAAACACACTAAAATTCTGCAGTATCTTTGTCTACATCTGCTCCTTCTAGAAAAAAATTGGTTTAAGGCTGATGTATATCAGACTCTATCTCAAAAGATGTAATCATAGAGACACCAGAAGAATCTCATTATAGCTTTACCTGTCACATTGCCTGGATCATTCAGTACTGGGAAACATTTTAATGAGGCTTTAATTAAGTCTGCAGGGTTTTTTAAAAAATAATACTTGACTAATTTTTTACATAATATTCATTATAGAAGGTATGGAAATTACAGAAACGTATGAAGAAGCAAATAAAAGTCATACGTAGTCCCCAGAAATATGGGTATATATATATACATCTGTGTATGAAATATATATTACACATGTATGCACATTATTTTAACAGTATTTAAATCATAACATGTGCACAGTTTTGTGTCCTTTTTAACAGTATTATATCTTGAATATTTCCTCTAACTGTAAAAATTATTGGCAAGCACAATTTTTAATGGCTGCATAATATCCCTGCTTTGAAAATAGCCTATTTGATGTGGGTGAGCTTATCAGAGTTAATTATGCCTGCTTGCCTTCCTACAGAACAACACTAATGGATATTCAAAACAAACTGAATGTCACTAGCTTTAAAAACATTGTAAGTGAAGAGTTTCCTATGTATGTAATAAGTACAATAAGCTAAACAATAAAACCCAATTAGATAGTGATTCTGGGTGGAGGAAATGAATCCTAGGAGACTGTACAGAATGAGGGTGGTGGCACTGACATTTTCCAGAGCAGACTCGCGCACACACACATCTCTCACTTATATGTTATAGTTTGCACTTCTAGGGAAATAAAGCATGTTTGGTATGTTCTCTTTATTTTTTATGTATTATGATTTCCTATACGTGTTCACTGTGTCAAAGGTACAACCTGAGCTTTCTATGGACATTGTTTAGACAACAAATATGAGCTGAAACAAAGAGGCTTACCAGCTGCAAGCAAGAATCTGTGTAACTACGTTTAGGAGTTCTAAATTTGAGTGGCTCTCTCCTTTAAAATTCAAAGTATAGATATAGTACTGAAATTTATGTCCATTGTGTTCACATTTTGATGTCTTAAAAAAACTCAAGGCAGATTTGAAAGTCCAAATCTACAATACCAGTATGTTCTTGTTATTGTACATTATGCTCTGGACAGAATTTCTTTTTCTGCAGAAAGGGCCTTTAACATGTTTTATTTAGTTTGCTCCAAACTCTTCTCATTGTAGTCTTTGTGCCCTCATATAATCAATCTTTCTACTCAAAGGTCAGCATGAGCTACCATATTCCCAAGGCAGGGAGAATATGACAAAAACACAATTCGTAGAGGAAAGACTCTTCATGAACCCAGATAGTTAAAGGTCTTCAGATACCTTCTGTGAAACAGAATAATTTCACAGTGGTTTTATGCTAACAAAAATGAATTACCATCAACATGTTTTATCAAATAAGCAGAATCAAGGGAACAATGTTGCAAGTCAAAATGACAATTGTTTACTGTAAAAGCTTGTTAAAATAAATCATTTATGAGAGCAGGAAACAAAGACTAGGCTTAGTAGCTAAAATCTCTATTTCTTTGCTTTGTTCAAAATAGGATACCCTCTTCATTCCCTAATAAAATATAGATGATTTTAGTAGCATCTTTTTAGCTAATTCCAAGCACTCTCAATGCCACTTTGCTGTTTTAAAGAAGATACATTTTTTTTTTTGTATTCCCATTCACTAAAACTTTATCTGTTTGTGATGATTTATGAGCAGCCCACAAGTCTTTATTTATTGAACTCATCTATCAAACACAATTCTAAATACCCCCCAAGGCCCTAGGAAGCTGAGTGGATGCTGTTTTGAATTGGTTTCCTAATAACAGAATAGGCAGATGTGAATGATCATTTATCACATGGTTGGGCTTTCTCATATAGATATGTGTTAAAAACAATTTCTGATTGTTTTTCAATCACATGAGTTTTATAAGAGGAAAACAAAGTTCACTTCATTCTTGATCCTGGAGCTGATTATCATAACCATGTATTTTATTTCTCTAAGGCTAGTAGGATAAATGTCGTGCGTTAGTAATAAGTAAACAATCAATAAACAAAATAGACTTTAACCAGAAGAGAAAGTCAGCTATGACTGAGTCATAAAGCAAAACCTTAAAATCTGTAAAGAAACGCTTTTATTTTTTATTCCCTCTCATTAATCAGTTGTGTTGCAAGGTTGTAATCTCTTTAGCTTGGCTATTCAGCACATTACTTGGCTACATCAGCACATCTGCTGACCAACATCCTACATGCGCTCCCGGTACCATTAAAGTCACAGAGCAATAAGCAGTAACAAGAACTGTTTGTTTTAGGTAATGAAGTACTAGCAATTGGTGTGGGAAATGGGAGTTTTTACTCTGAAAGATTACCAAAAGGTTCCTGATCATTTTAAAAATAGAAATGCCTGCCACAATTAAGATCCTATGCTATCTAAAAGTAATGATTCTTTTTTTTTTTTCATCTGATAATCTTAAAGCATTTTGTTAAAAAAAAAAAAAAACCCACATGGGGCAATTTTTCCAATATTTGTTTCCATCTATTTTAGTTTGCTCTCATCATATTTCTGTTACTGAAAGTGAACCATACTGGTGGCAGGGAACAGGGTGTGATCCCTACTAAATAGAAAAATGCCCGTTAAGGCATGAAGGAGTTAATGCAGGCACACAACTTACAAACTTGGAGTTTAATTGATATTGTTTTAGATTCCCTTATACTGTGCTGTGTTCCTTTTCCTGACACATTAGCTGCTACCATAGTTGCGTTTTCCAAATACCAAACCCACTCAGCCAAATTACTTAAAAGACCTAGAGCATTTCTGTATCTCATAAGACAAGAATCAAAGTTTGAATGAGAAAAAGAAAGAAATAAGACTTACTGCAGCCTAAAATCATCAAAGAAATATTTTTATCTCTCCTGATGCAGAGGTAG
>NW_011888792.1:18292983-18345008 GCF_000151845.1 Pteropus vampyrus
CTGAAAGTGAACCATACTGGTGGCAGGGAACAGGGTGTGATCCCTACTAAATAGAAAAATGCCCGTTAAGGCATGAAGGAGTTAATGCAGGCACACAACTTACAAACTTGGAGTTTAATTGATATTGTTTTAGATTCCCTTATACTGTGCTGTGTTCCTTTTCCTGACACATTAGCTGCTACCATAGTTGCGTTTTCCAAATACCAAACCCACTCAGCCAAATTACTTAAAAGACCTAGAGCATTTCTGTATCTCATAAGACAAGAATCAAAGTTTGAATGAGAAAAAGAAAGAAATAAGACTTACTGCAGCCTAAAATCATCAAAGAAATATTTTTATCTCTCCTGATGCAGAGGTAGAGGTGACTTTTTAACATTATTATTAATTCCAAGATTATTTATTGAGTATCTACTATAATAGGAACAGTACTAATCATTGGAAATATGACAAGAAATGAGAGGTTTTTTTACATATATATAAAATCACACTTATCCCTTGCTACTTGTCTCTTCTCAGATAATTTAAATATACAAAAATATTTTTAGAACATTTTATAGAATTTGATGATACATATAAAATATATTGTCAGCGGTAAGCAAAAAGTACTGAAGAGAACAGAAAACTCTTCTACTTTCTTAAACCAAAGAAAACCAATTACTACTATTCTTTAGGCCAGTTTTGTACATATCACTCACTATGTTGATTAACCCAAAACATAGTTTCATCACTGAGAAAGATACTGTGAAAAAGATAAAGTGTAGGGAGAAGATTAAGAGCTCAGTTTTAGACATGTTGAGTTCAAGATTCCTATGAAGCAGACGTCCAAGTGGAAATTTTCAGAAGGCAGTTGTATATACCAATTCGGTACTAGGAAAGCTCCAGATTTGAGACTCATTTGTCTGGAGGTAGCAGCTTAAGCCTTGTGAATGGCTAAGATCTCTTAGTAGGAGGAGGCCTTAGCCAGGGGGGAAAAGTATGCCAGGCATTGACCTCAGAAAACATCAGTATTTTCATATGTTGGGCAGAAGCGTAAAAGAAAGCAAAGATGACAGGCAGAGAAGATCTGGAAAGAACAATGTTATAAGGAGAGAGTTTCTGAAGGGACTTTCAACAGTGTTACATACCGCCAGTAGGTCGAGATGAAGAGAAAATACAGATACAATCTCCTTCGGCAAAGTTAGGGAACAAATCACTACAACAGCCATAGTGACTTGTTGAAGAGCTCTTAAGCAGCTCATTCAGAAGTCATATGGGGGATAAAGTAAGAAGTGGAAAGAGATACCTTTGATTTAGGTAAGGAAGAGTATGTGAGGAAGGATGACCTGCTCTGTTCAATAGGGTAGACACTAGCCACAAGTGGCTATTTAAATTCAAATATAAATTAGTTAAAAGTAAGTAAAAATAAAAATTAAGCTCCTCAGTCACACTAGCCACATTACAAGTACTTAATAGCCCCCATGTGTCTTAATGGCTAGCGTGTTGAGCAGCGCAGGTGTAAAACATTGCTATTATCACAGAAAGCTCTTTTAGGCCATATTGGAACTTGTTAAAAGAAGAGGGAGGATGGAAAAGCTTGAAAGACATACTGTGTCAGAGGAGGGTCTCTCCTCACCACCACAAACACTCAAGCACAAAACCAGCATGTGAGTCAAGTCTTTGGCAAAGATGCTGTATTGGAAAAGAAAAGAAGGCAGATAGGAAAGGCTCTAGGGTGTGCTGGTAGGGCTGGCATCCAGAACACAGGAGGAGAGAGAGTTCTTTCTCCAAAAATAGACCACACACACACACACACACACACACACACACACACACACACACACACACAGAGTCAGAGAGAGAGACAGAGAAAATACAGATACAAACTCCTTTAGCAAAGTTAGGGAACAAATCGCTACAGCAGCCGTAGTGACTTGCTGAGAAAATAGAGGGCTATAAACTTAATTTTTTTTTCCATTATGATAATTCAAATTCTTGAATATGTAATAAGAATTGATTCTTTAGATTTTAAGTAAACACTAGATTGAAGCAGATTCATATTGCAAGTCTTTCATTGGTAATTATAATAGGTACAATTTAGAAATACCTACTATATGACATATAGTGGGCTGAGCACTTTACATTAACAATCTTTAAATCCATAACATAATTCTTAAATGTAGTTTTAATTATCTTTATAAGGTTAAGTAACTTACTTAAAGGCATAGAATAGCTACTAAGCATCAGAGTTGAATTCGAACACTAGCGTGAAATACAGACCAGACATCGGGCAATAACAATACAGGGAAAGACCAGAGTGCTGTTGTTACATACAGTAGGGACCCCTAATTTCATTGTCAAGGAATCTTGGATATAAGTGACGCTTAAGTAAGATCTGAAAGTTGAGGAGCTAGCTGATTACTGGAGAGAGAATGTCCCAGGAAGAAGAAACAACATCTCTCTTAGAGTTGTTAGTCAAGGAATTGAAAGTCCAACATGACTGTAACTAAACTGAAAGAAAGAAAAGAATATTGAGAGTTGAGATTGGGGTAGAGACCATAAAATTGCCTCTGTTTATATTCTGTTCCATCCGTTATACTCAAGGTTAGATATATTTTCTAAATCAGGATCTTAATATGACTAAGAAAAATGGTTAACATTTCAGGATTCCATATATTTTATACACTAAAAGAGAAAAAAACATACACACCTTTCTGGTTTGTGCGTAAGAATGTAAGAGACAGCCATCTAGTGGTCTCTCTCCCATGTAATGAGGACTTATAGAGATGCAGTTCTGAAGCTATGTTCTCACAAAGCCGATGCAGCCAAGCCTATTATGTTGCTAAATTTTTGCTTTCCTAACTCAGTGATAATTGCAATAATTTCAAAGGAACCAAGTGCTCTGCATATGGCATTTTATCACAGCTTTTAGACTTTTACTGACAAACCTAAATGACTTTATGCATAGTTTTAAGCCTGTGCTCCACCAGTAATATTAGCCCAATGACAGATTCAAGTTTTAAAACTATGTTGATTCTCTGTCCCTTAAATAATTTTGTATTTTACTTTCTATATAAAGTGTTTATTGTACAACAGCATGTGAAACTATTTACATTTAGTATATGGGGCAGGAGAATTTAGTAGTAGGGGATTAATTTCTCTTCTGTGAGGCAGAATGCCAGTGTGGCCTAGCAGATTTGGTTGAATTGTAATTTGCTTTTTTCACTTTACTGATATTGGCCCTATTACTTGGTAATTATTTCCTGATTGAAAATTTCACCTGGGATAAGCAGCTTTCACAGGCAAGAATTGAAAAACCTACCCTGAAGCATTAAACCAAGACTATTTGTAAACATGACAGGATCTCTTAGCATCATTTTGGAAAGACTTCATATCCCCTTGCATCAATCTCTTCATAATATAGTCCCTAGTGGAATGTGTCATGGCTAACCCGGTTATTATTTTCATTTCCTAATGATCATAAGAAAGATTTTATAAATGTTATCCAATGGTGTTGTAAGTGTAATTAAAAAAGCAATAGGACTCCCTAGTCGTAGCAATTTTATTAGCAGCGCTTAGAATAGGGTAAGGAAAAGGAAGAGCTATGGGTGACCTTCGGGTTTGACTTAGGAAAGCAAATTTGTGTTTCCATTGAGAACGTACCTATGTTTCCCAATCACACACTTGATGTAAATGGATTTGAAGCCATAGATGTAAATATGAGGATTAAAATGCTTCGTGAACTTTCTGTAGTCATATTTTATGTCATAATATTTTATAATAAGTTTGTTTTCATGGATAAGTTTGTTTTCATGGAATTAGATTATCATATCTAAGTGATAGGAAGGAAGTATAGGAAGGTATAAAATACATTTTAGTGATGAGTCATTCCAATCATATTAGTTTGTTAAAGTCTTCTCTTTTGTTTGAAACTAATTTTAAAAGTATTTTCTCACAAAATCATTTTTCTGGAATTTCTTCATTTATTGTTTAAAATGAACAACTGGAGCTACTTACAGTGGCACTGTGAACAAAATAACAATAAAACTTTGTTTTTTCCAATTGCCAAGTAAGTTCATATCTGTTAGATTTTTTTGTATTTTTTAGCAACTGCTTAAAAATATATATTTAATTTCTTATGAACTATACTTTAAAAAGCTTTTAAAGACAACTTCTAAGGGTTTATTTGCTTGTAAAACTGTTTTCTGATGTACTGTTGATAATATTTTATTTTAGAAATCTGATGAACTCTAACTTCCAAATCAATCCAACTATACTGTGAAAATCATTTATTGAAACATGCCGTGTAATCACATATGCATTATTTTGTTTCTATTAATATGCTAATAGAGGTTATCTAGTATGGTTGGCTCCTGGGACAACAGAAAGAAATAAGGTGAACATAAAATGAAATATGAAGCATATTATTTTTTCATTTTCTGGAAAATCATCTCTTTTTTTTCCTCCATGCTTGAAAGTTTGAGAGCAGCCCTCTCTTTCACTTATTTTTAATGCACAAAATTTTATAAATTATATGATCTTATCAACTCTCTCCACCCCTTATCTCTTCTCTTTTTTCCACAGGTGATTTCTATTCACTGCTTTCCAAGCTGCTAGGAGAAAGGGAAGATGTTGTTCATGTGCATAAATATAATCCTACAGAAAAGTCAGAATCAGAGTCAGACCTGGTAGCTGAGATTGCAAACGTAGTCCAAAAGAAGGATCTTGGTCGATCTGATGCGAGAGAGAGTGCAGAACATGAGGAGAGGGGCAATGCTATTCTTGTTAGAGACAGAATTCACAAATTTCACAGACTACAATCTACTTTGAGGCCATCAGAGAGCAGAGTTTTCTCATTACAGCAGCCCTTACCTGGTGAAGGCATCTGGGAACCAGAACACACAGGAGGTGCGTTTAGGGCTTTTTTTAAAGAATAAAATGTGAAATGCTACAAGCCACATTAGCAAAATCTGAAGGGAATAAAAATTAATGGGTGAAAAAACTCATCAATAAAGGACTTATTAGAAAAAGTAGTACTCAGATTTAGTTAATCGGATATCATATTGTTTTGAGGAGTATTTCTTTTTGTTTTGGTCCAATACTACATAAATTCAGTTTCCATTCAATTGGTGAACCAGAATTAGACCCCAAAATATTTGGATCATGTTGGGGATGGTGGCTTATAAAATTCAGGGTAACAAATTCTTATTATATCAGCATTCTCTATTTTTCTCAATGGAAAGAAACTGAAAATTCAAAACATGATTTATAAAGTCCCAGTGTACGAAATGTTCACACACCATCTTCTTTTAAGGTATTTAAATTCCTCTCAAAGGAATCTTATACTTCAAACAGTCTCATCCAATTGACTTCTAAAATGTAATCATTTATATGACTTCTATTTCTTAAGGTCTGTTATCATTTACTATCTTAATTGGAAAACTGAATAGTTATTTCTGAAGGGACCTCTAACAAGTGAATAACTATCAGATTTATCTTTATTTCTAACCATGGTTGACTCCCATAATTAGAGGACAATACCTTATTCCCTTCAGATTTCTGTACCAGCAAGCAATGGATACCTCATCTTTGTCTTTAATTGTGTTGTGGCCTCTGTGCTATTGATTGTGTTTCATGTTACTTGCTAATGTGGAAAGCCAGATAATATAGCATGTGGAGATAATCTCTAAAAAAGTAACGGATATTTGTGCATGGCAGCTGTCCATGCGTGGGCTGGAATGGCACAGGCTGCCAGCTTGATGTTTTCAAATACAGCTTTGCAGGAAGCCATAAATTATTCAACACCCAGCTGATTTTTATTTATAATTGAAAAAAATTAGCATGTAGTGCCTCTTGCTCACATGGAAGTTTCAAGTGTTGTTCATTGGGTTTGGTCTAATGGTCTCTATTTGATGTTAATTGAAACCCAGATTTTTACCTCTTCATATTTAAATGGCATTAGCTCTGCTCTAACTCTTTCTAAATTTACCTAATAAAACTGTTTCTCAAGAGGTTGTTCCTGGACCCCCTCACATCAGAATCTGGGGTGCTTATGAAAAATCTAGAGTCTGGAATCCTACCAAAGAACAAAGAGTATGGTACCAAGAAATCAGCAGTGTATCAAGCCCCTATCTATTTAATAAACAGACTGAAGTGTCTGTCTGAACCTCTGTTTAAGGACAGTAAACTGTATGTAACCCAAACAACATGGAAATATAAAAGGCAAAAGGACCTCTTTGGCAAGAATACAATTATATCAAGTGTGAAATGTTAGAGTTACAGCGTGCTTTATTCAATGACTTGTGCTTGTTTATTACTCTTGGATTTGAAATAATATTATGGTCTTTTATAGGCATCATAAGTGTCATGTAAAAATTATAGTTTGACTAAGACATTGTATTCCTGAAACCTACTTAATTTTTCTAAGAAAGAAGTGTTTAAAACACCCGAAATACATTTGCTTCCCAAATCTCTTCATACCTTTCAGGGTAGCCAAAATGTCAGTGCCCAGGAGAAAAATGTTTCTCCAGGATCTAGTTCAGGAAGTTTCTTTTCATTTTAAATACGTAGATGAATATCAATGAAGTCAATAAAACAATGAATTTTATAGAATAATAGCATAGAGCCCAGATCCTAATTATAGGAAGGAAATGTACATGTGTTTCCTTTGTGAAATGATTTAGTGTTTTTTCACTACACTGACTTAAGAACTTTTTAAAAATTCAGTGCAAAATAGCAGAACTCATATTTAGGTAAGCTATTTCTAAGTCTTTTTCTTTTCAACTCTCACTGTTTACCATAACACAATGTAATATCTAACTTTAACTGAAGGTATTTGATTGCTTTGTATAAGCCAGAGGAAGACCTATCCTCAGGAAGCCTTCATCTGCAAAAAAAGAAAGTAGAAAGTCATTTGCATGTAACGCCCTAATAAAACATATTAGTAGTCTAATTCATGTATATTCCCCAAAGTATGAGCAAGGGGAATGAATTTAATAGATAACCTTCTATTGTTTCTCTCATACCCTTCCTTTATTCCAGGCAAAGCTGAGAATGGGACCCTAATGGTCCAGAGGAATTAACAGTCTCCCTAACAGTGCCTAATATGCTATAAGGGACTGTATTAGCTGCAAAGAAAATAGCTTTTCACATGAGAGTATTACTAATACAGAAATGTAAGGCTATTGTGTTGCTTAATGTTATCATTCATTTCATGTAGCTTTAACATCGATTATTAATTTTCAAATGAAGAAACAGAAGCCTAGAGAAGTTAACCTGTTTGAATGAGGTCACAGAGTCGGAATTTGAAACTTGGACTTTATGAATTCTAATGTCTACCTTCTAGGTCTGTACACTTCAGTACAGTTGTGTTCAGTCCAAGAGGGGCTACCTTGCTTGTCCAGTTCATATACGCCGCCCTGGTGTTTTGGACCCTCCTAGCCCAGAAGCTGAAACTTCCACTCAGAAACTTCCTGTTCTGATGTCCCCAGTGCATGGCACTAGCACAGCCTAATACAGTGGCATTTTTAGAAGCAGCGCTTTAGATTTCATTGACCAGCCCAGATTTTGGAACTGCAGTATGGTGATGGATCCCATACAGCTGATTGGAGGGTCCAAAGGTGAAATTATTGGATCAGCTCAAAAATTTGGATTTGACTGTGTAATGGCAGGCCCAGGACTACCTGAACGTTTCGAAAGCAACACTATTTTGTGGACCTTCAGGTTAATCTGAATTTCACTTGGTTCCACACCCTGGCAACTGCCTTAAAAGTTGAGTTTTCCACCTCATTATCAGTTGAGTATCGATGGGCACCAAGCTGCACGAAGAGCACAATAAAATGACATCTCCCAGTTTGTCAGAGCCGAGGAGGTCCTTATTAGCATTGCTAAGAACAAGATGGTTAAGTACTGTGTCTTCAGTGTGTCTCTTAAGAGCGCAACCATCCACGAACAGCATTTTTTTTTTTTAGGTCTTGTCTTCATGACTTTGGGTGAGATTCAGAGTCTATTCTGAAAACTCTCCTTCCAATAATTGTGAAAACAGCACTGGAGGTAGAGAAGCTTCCTGGACAGACTCAGCTAGACTAAACTATAGGTTCTCTGGCTGTTGTTGGATGGAACATGCCTCACCTGGGAAAGAGTCGCAGCCTCCCCACCACATATGCACACATGCACACAATACAGCTTGCCCCAGAGCGGTTCTTCGTTTGTCTTAAAGAAAAGTTGAAAACCACTCTGTGGAGGTAGCATGTTGTAGAACACTTCGGACTTTGGAGCCTGACTGACTGCCTGGCTTTGGATCCCACTACACTGCTTATTATGTGGTCTCTAGGCAAATCATACATGGAAAGTGCTTTGAACAGTTTCTGGCACATAGAAAACATTTAACAAATATTATAATACATTAACAATAATTATGATTATTATTGCTACCATTAATGTCATGTTGGATTAAAATTTAAAAAATTTAAACACTAAAGTAGTAGAACTAAATAGTAATTACTTTAACTTAAGCAGCATCTATGAGAGAATTTTATTGCAGTATATAGGAAAGCTGCAAAACTTGGCACTCTAATTTGACAAATTATGAAAATGACTTGGCAGTGTTCTATCATAATGAGGATGTATGCCTCTTCAAATCTCTGATCACTTATATTGATCTGCCTTGATATTTGCCTATGGTACATGATGTACAGTGTGAAAATACTCAACTTGGTAAATTGAGAAGCAAATGCACTCCCATTTACACTTAGCATAGTTTGGTTTCCACTATTAGTTTGATATCTATATTGAAACAACATCAATAGAATAGAAATAAAATGTTAGGTGTCTTTATTCTAGTTACCTTCTGGAAACTAGACTCCTTGAACAATGAATTTAAAACTACAAATTTGGTTGGACTACTATTTGCTAGCATATGCCTGATTCCACATATACTACATGCCACTGGACATCTAAAAACATCAGTATTTCTGAGATGCTTTCCCATCAGATAAGAGAACTCACACCATCTTTAAATATTCTATGATACATTTAGATTTTAATTAATTTCTATGGACAACTTTTACTTAATTCAGAGTCCAACCTTTTAACATATATCAGTCATATTCTTACCTGTAGGTTCAAGTCTTAAAGTATTTCCAAGGTAAAATGTGGCATTTAGTTGGCTGATTTTTCATTTCTAGAAGGGAGAAGAATAACAAAAACAAACATATACATAGCCCTTACTATGAACCAGGCTAAGGGTTTTAGATACATTAACTCATTTCATACCCATAACAAGAACCCTATCTATAAACTCATCTGGAGAGGAAGAAACTGAGGCATAGAAAGGTTAAGTCATGTGCGCAAAGCGCCACAGCTCAAGGAACCAAGATGCAAAGTCAGACAGACTTGCTCCAGGTCTTGGTTTTTAATCATTTTGTTGTTCTGCATCTCACAATAAAATAAAAACAGGAGGATAAGGGAGACAGAGAGAGAGAGAGAGAGAAAAGAAAAAGAAAAAGAGGAGAGAGAGAGAGAGAGAAAGAGAGAGAGAGAGAGGAAGAGAGGAAGATGACTACTTTTTTCCAATCATCTCATTATCTCATTTACAATCATAGTAACTATAGTTGTATATTACCTTTGGTCATGTTTTCTCAATAACTACCCAAACAAATTGACCAAGATGATCTCATTTGCAATTAAATTTTAAAAAGAAAAGAAATTCTGCTAATGCTTTTTAGTCCCTAGTTATGTCTTAACTCTCTTCCTCACTTCACTCCCATTAAATGAAACATTATAATTAATTCTTGTTTTCTCTCTGACATGGGTATAAATATTTCTCCTATGGTTTTAGTTAATTATAGTTATTGCTGGCACTTGTGATGAATAACAGTCCCTGACCAAAATAAAGCATCTTTTCCTCACTAGATGAGAATATGCAAGTGTAGAAAAAGCAACCACTACTTTTTGTTCTTATTGAGGTCTTCCAGTGATTTCATCAGGATCTTTTCCTTAAGATTAAATTTGAAGAGCCTGGTCGTACTTGGTTAAGTCATAGGTCTGGCTTTGAAATTATATTTTTTCTCAACTTTATCTAATCCTTTTAGTCCTTATGTAACACAGATAAATGAATGCCCTTGTAAATGCTTATTAAGAATTTTATATGAAAGCAGCATTGATCACTCACATTAATCTCTTTTTTGGAAAGGTAAAATTCATTAATCTTTTTAGCAATTTATATATACAATTTTAATAGTAATGTTTAATTTTTTCTGAAAGTAGTAACTTTTTTTCTAAATATATGATTTGATGTGAGGCTGCACATTTACTCTCATTATAATGAATATAAGGGTTCTTCTGAAATAATCCTACTGTTTAACATCTGAATTTAGAGCAGCTGACACTTGGAGTTGATAGTAGCTTGCCCAAGGTCATGTGTAAGAAATATGTATTTAATTTTCAACTTAAAACTGTAAGTCTACAGAATCAACTAGTTATGTATGCATCACTTCTTACATTAACACTAAGAGGAATCTGAACTCAAAATTTTAATTTCTCCATGATTGATAATCTTAAGTTTAAATTAGAACCCAAATATATTTTATCATACAATTTCTTTGATAAGGATTAGAGATTTTCCTTAATTGGAGAAATTATTATTCTTAATAGATAATTATTAGAAAATAACCATCCTTAATATAGATGCCTGAAGTCTGGGCCAAGCCGATAGTTCCTTTCCTGTGAAATGAGAAAACGACCTGAGATGAAACAGTATGTTCTAGCATTCTATGATTCTCATGTAGAGATGGGTAGGAGTTGGAAAACACTAGTCCTAAATGAGTGCCTTGATTCTTGATGATTTACTCTTAAAGCAAACAGCCTTTAACTACCTGATAATGAAAAAGAGGGTGACACTGGAAGCAAAAACTTGAGTTCACAGAAGAGAACATGAACTCAGTTTTCCTTCAACTGCCTTAGAATTTCTAGTTAACACAGAGACCTAGATCCTGAAGGTTTTGGTCTCTTGCTAGGTAATCTTAATAAATGTGCAATTATATTTTTAATGAAATTAAAAATAATTTAACATAATTTCTCCAGACATTTTTGCCATGCACAAAATAGTTCTTATTTGCATTGACTCAGTAGTAAAAGAGCCAGTTTGCTTAGAGTTAGCCTTTTATATGTTTTCTTATATACCTTTACTGTTTTGAAAATTCACCAAAAATTTGTTTTAATAAATATGCTCTACATACTTACATTGAGTTTTCTTCTTGAAAATTCCCTATCAAAAAAGATTCTTATATGTGACAAATAAGTTAATAACTTATTAATCAGTGCTTTCTGCAGACTTTCAAGAGTTTATCAATCTAAGGTCAATGGTAATTGGGATCATTTATAGCTAGATTGAAGTTCTTTACACAGTACTTCTAGTGTTTTATGAAAATCACATTTGATTCCAGAAAATGTATTAATTTTGGACATCGCATATTTTCGATTAGAATTAGTATCTCTACGTCTTCATGAGCACCCAGCTTCCAGTACCAGTTGGTGGACCACTGAATAGAAAGCTTCCAAGGACTGTAATAATTGTTTATTGTCTTTAATGAAAATAATTAGCCAATTAGCATTTTTACTGAATCTCTTCACAGTGTCTTCAGTACAGTGCTAGGGGTAAAAAGAGGTAGTACAAGTGAATTGTAAGATTATAAGACTGTTTAAATGCCAGTTGGCAATATAAACAAGAAAGACTAGAGCATAGAGTTCAGGTTCATGCATTTTATTAGGACATGGCAGTAGTCTAGGCCCTATGCCAGATGTGGTGACAAAACAGTGAATAAGACATGATCCCTGCCCTCAAATTCCCACTAGTGGTAGTGGTTCTGGGCTCTGAGAATCCGACAAAAACAACTACATACTTACATTGTCATGAGGTTCTCTCAAAGCCCACCAAGAATCTTCAGGAGCTGGTGAGTATAGAATGATGATCACCAAACAGACAATCTGTAACTGAGATGAAAATAATGAAGTACAACCTGAGAATCAAGTAACTTTAAAATAATTTGAAATATTTTCTTTGGGGAATGATTTATCCATCTGCTGATCCATCTGGACATCTCTAATCATTATGCTTATGCCCTATTTCCAGAGTTCACTTTCATAAGCACACTTTTAATTATGTCACCCCATGCTTAAAAACCTCTCAGTGGCTCCCAATCACCTGCAGCAGCAATTTGTGTCCTTTTTTTCCTATTATGACATGTGTGATAGATGATGAATGCTATTCATCTGAGCAGCTCCATTCACATCCACTGCTGTGCCCGGAATTATTTGCAAATTTAGAAATGCCAGCTGTAACTCTGTCCCCCTTCTCAGCTCGAGAAGGCCTTTCAAAGCACGTGTGAGAATGACATTCTCATGTACTCTAACATATTTCAAAAGTAAATTATTCCCAAACTCTGCTTTCCTGCTACAAGAAAGTACTTGCAGCATGCCTCAAAATTAATCATGGTATAGAGCAAGACATCACAGCTCAGAGCTACATTCATTCATTTTTAAATCTATATTCCTTCATGTGATATACAATACATTTTCCAGTCTAAATCTGTTAATCGTGCCTCCTACTCTCCTATCCCCACGTGACATAGGCAAGGATCCTTTCCCTACTGATCTTGAAGCACGTTCTGCAATTATGAGCATCTTCTCTTTTGATCTTTCTGACCTAAATATCTTTGCATGCATACTTCTATACTTAATGAACCCCCACTTACCGTTAAATGCGAACACAAATGTTTATTCCTCTGGGAAACCTCCCAGGTCTGACCTTAACCCTACCTTCTCCCATCCAAGCCTCAGGAAGGATTACAGGCTCTCTCCTATGCTCCTGCCCCACGTTGAGTCATAAGTATTTGGTTTGTTTTTTTCTCATTTTATCCTATGAGTTCCTCAAGGCCAAAAACAATGTTTTATTTCTTTGTGTTCCCAGAATCTAGTATAATGCCTATAGTATCTTCATAACCATAACCATAATAATACACTTAGGGAATATTTGTTAAAGATGCTTCAGCAAAGATTGTAGGCAGAATTGATCTAGCATCCTATTGACTGTGCTATGTTTTCTTAATTTTTATTGAAGAAAATTAAATGCAAAGGTAAAAACATCTTGAGTGAAAAGTACTATTTCTTTTTGTATAGTTGAGAGAATTACTTTAAAGTATTTATTCTCACACTGGCATCCTCTCAAGTTTTCAAAAGCTAATTGTATAAGCCCTGTGCTTCTCTTTCCTACTCATCTTTAATGCCTATCTTGATATTTTACTGTGTGTTGCCACATCCCACAGAGGATGGGGAGGATAAATGAGACTCAGAGACTCAGATTTCTTCTTTTCTACTTCTCAACATCTCTGTTGAAGCATTTGAGAGGAAAGAAATAGTGACACTGATACAACAGATTTTATAGTATCTTCATAACCATATATCCTCGATTAGTAAAGCTACTCCATACATCATACCTCTACATTTGTGAGCGTGTTTATAAAAGGGATTAATATAAATGAACCCAGGTATTCTTTATAAATGTATTCTAATCAGAAATGAGAATAATTTGGAAATCAGTCAGTCACAGAGTTCCTGTGATTTTTCCTTTTTCTTATGTTAGGAAACACTGAAACTAGTAAAAGAGAGTGTCTTTCATTTCCGTTCAGTGTTATAGGAATACCGAAGTTAAGAGAAATGAGATTGGTATCTTACATAGTTCCTTATACCAGGGATAATCAATGATGGTTTATTGTAGGATCTAATGTATATTTAACATTCAAAATTTACACAGGAGTTAAAAGAGAAGAGAGGCAGGAGAGATTTGCTTATTGGCCTTGCTTGGTATTTATTTACAGCATTTAACAGCTTTGTGTTAAAATGATGTATCCATCCACGTGGCCATATTTTTCCAAAGATACTAATTTAAAACAAAAATCTTATTAAGGAGGTAGTCTCAAATTTGCTCTTTAATGACTTATGGATAAGCTGGGTTTGCAGGCATCTTATCAACAGGAAAAGAGAACATAGGATTCCCAAACAGGTTCACAGTTACTTTTTTTCACGGCCCAGGAAGCTACTTGGCATGTGCATGCAGTATATTATATGTAGAGCATGGCTTGATTTTTTTTTTTTTTTTTTTTTTTTTTTTTTTTTTTTTTTGCATCTAGTGACCTTGCTGCATGAGTTTCTTATAATTAATGTGACTCTGCATGAGGTTGTACTAGCTTTCTTGTTCACTGAATGCTTGGACTTATTTTTTAGATTTCCATGTAGAAGAGGCACTGGATTGGCCTGGAGTATACTTGCTACCGGGCCAGGTTTCTGGGGTGGCTCTGGATCCTAAGAATAACCTGGTGATTTTCCACAGAGGTGACCATGTCTGGGATGGAAAGTAAGTAATGTTTTTTCTTCAAGGAGTAAATGAAAATAAAAAGAGCATGCATCACTTTTTGTTACACTAAGAATGGTAGTGAGAACACTCATGGTTCCTTTTGAACTTGATTTTTGTGAGCAAAATATATTTGTTCTTTTAATGTATGACTGTGACAGGTAGCAGAGGAAGTCTTAATGCATTTTAAAACAAAATAGTTTTACCAGCTAGTTTATGAAAAGAAGGCAATAACAATCTCTGATTCTGCCTACTTACTATTTTGTTTCAAGCTACCTTCACATTCTTAATATCAAAGGCAGTTAAAGAATTGGCTGAGGAATTTTAAGACTTCAAAGAAAGTGCATCATGATAAATGATCAACTAAGAAAAGTTATTAGCTGACTATAACAAAGCACTTTGTTATTTCCATGTGCTGGGTCCAGACCATTCTAAGGCCATTGTACTCTCCCTTTCCTTCACACCGCTACATGGCAGTGAGAACAACTGACCTCCTATGGTTGTGGTTGGAGCAGTTTGGCCACCTCGAGTGTAGAAATAGTCAGTACCTTGGCCTTCACATTGTCATATAGATTAAATTGTTATTCAAATGTGCTCTTTTCATTAGCATCAAAGACTTTAAGAATCACACTAGGATTACCTAATACCCCTGCTGTTTCCTCTGCATTTCTCTTTGCAAACTTTCATTATAGAGGTTTTTGGTAAAAATGTGTAACATTTATTGAGTGTTGATTGTGGGCCTGTCACTGTTCTAAATGTTTATATAAATTATCACACAGCAATTAAGCACTGTTATTTTCCTCATCATCCACATTTTTTATTTACATTTTTATTAAGTTTAGTTGGTATAGAATCTTATATGAGTTCTATTTCAGATGTACAATAAAGCGACCCCACATTTTTATACCTTATCTTGTGATCACCCCACTAATTCTAGTAATCGTCTGTCACCATGTAAATCTATCACAATATTATTGTCTCTCTTCCTCTTCACCTTTTCACTCATCCCCTACCCTTTCCTCTTCTGGTAAACATCATTTACATTTTACAGATGAAGAAACCAAGAGAAGGCAAGTATTTTGTCTCATGTCTCACAGTTTCAAGTGGGAAAACTAGGTTTCTGTTCCTTTCCATCTGACTCAAGCCGGCCCACTTTAACATGCTGACTTTTATAGGATTATAAACACATTTACATAATTGTATTTTTTAAAGCTTGCTCCAGAATTTAGTAGGTTATTTTAATTCTCCTGAGTAATGAATATCCATTTGGTCATTTGTTTTATCACAGATTTACATATGAAGGTAAATTATAAAAGGTCAATTGAGTATAATCAGTCTTCTCCTTTCAAGTATACAGCTATAGGGTCTGAAAAATAGAAGATCTACATATATAGTTCAAGTGTTTTTTTCTTCCATTTTCAGAGATGTTGATTAAACTTATGCTAAACCTGCTGTCACATATACATGTACATAGTTTCCTTTGTGTAGTTGAAGATGAAATTCAATCAGCATTTCAAAATAGATTGATAATTTTGTTATTGTTTAATTGTTTTTTTCCAGTTGTCACACTTAAAAATAAAATCAGAGAGAGATCACGTTAGAGTTCAAAGCAAACAATTGAATTCAGTATTCTTATTCATACATCTCTGTTTCATGGTCTTGGTCATTATTGAATATCTAATGGTATTTTAACAAGTGCTTTTAAAAGCAAACTATTACTATTCATTATAGTATATTCTTCATTTTAATGAACATTGCTACATTTTCTGCAAGGATTTCTAGCCACATTTTACCAGACAAGAAAATTGCAGCATCATTTTCTCCCATTGATACTGTTTCAGCTGGCTAAAGCTAAATTAGACAAAGTCTAATTTTCCATTTTCATGTGATATTCATTCCAAATAAACAGCAGAGGCTGGAATAGTTTACTAGAAAGGGAGATCAGTAAAAGGCAGCTCAGGGTAGGAGGTGACACAAGACTATGAAACAAGAGCCGCATAGGAATATTTTCTGTGACTTATATGGCAATCCTAACTAAAAAACTGCTTTTTCCTGGGATCCAGCTTTCATCTAGATAACCAGTACCACATGTAAATAGATTCCAGTTTCATTGCCAAGTCTTGGGTGTTTACTCTGATAAATGGCACCAACAAAGGGATGTTGTTAAAAATGCAAGACCTCTTCAGAGCAGATGTGCTGATTTAACTCATTAAATCTCTGTTTCTTCTTTTTCATCTTTATCTCTCAGATATAAGAATATTTGTTATCTCTTTCCTCTCTGCCTTTCAGTTAACACCCTTCACAATCCGTGGTTGTGAAGAAATTTCCTTCTAGCACTCAAATCTCTGCTTTCAGCCACTGTCTGCTTTATTATTCATGAAGAGAATTTGAAGTGGATTACTCTGTTAGTTATTTTTTTACGAAAATAGATTCAGATTTGTGGGCTCTGTTCTTTGAACAGTCGTGCATGACCATTCTTCCTACATACATAAGTCAAATTATATAAAATAAACGAAATACATAGTTTTTCTTCTCCCATGTTAAGTATCCAGGGATTGTTGTGCAAAGAGAAAACACCTTCCTATAAAATTTACGATGGGCTGATGAGAGACCATGGAAATTAGATTGCATGGAAATGTCATTCTTGTTGCTACCACTACTTGGATAGAGTAGTGAGAAATCCTGTATTAATTTTTCTTGGAATCTTTCCAATCCTGATATTTCTCATGTTCACAAAATTATAGGTTTTATAAGGCCAAAGCTTGCTCTAAATCATACCTAACCACTCTATATCCCCTAATTTTTAGGTGATCATTCTTTAAGTATCAGACAGTGCTTGAAGTTAATGATAACCTCTGTTGATACATAGCACCCATAGCTCTTTTGCCATCATCTCATCAACTGACATTATAAGTATTATTACTGTTTATTTTTATGTAATAGCCCTGATCATTCCTTACTCTTCTATTTAACCATGCTAAATAGGCATGGCAACCAAAATACTACTATTACTACTACTACTACTACTACTACTACTACTACTACTAATACTACTAATACTACTAGTACTAATACTACCGCTAATAATAATAATAAACTCCTTAACTTCCTGAAAGATGATCATCACTCCCTTTCTCAGTTTGATTTCCATCTTCCTCCCTCTCTGTCCTTTACTTCAATATAGCTGCTTTAAGAAGCTTCTTCTGAAGCTTCTAGCTGAAATGGGAAGTGCCTGTTACCAGCCAGGTGTAATGAAACTTTAAAAAGCCTCTTGTCTTCCCTGGTGTTAGGGCAGCATGGCAGCTAGAGCTCTTTAAAGCTTAAATGCCTGCCAGCAGGAGCTGGGTAGCTCCTAGCACAGTAACAGCTGTCCCTGGGTCTCTGTCTTAAAAGACCAGCACTGTCAAAGGCCCGCTTCTCTTTCTTTTATTTATCTCAGATATGGTTGAGGTTCTGCTATGCAGAACTCACATCACATACCCACTTCACTAAACCATGGGTTTTACCCCTAATTTTTAGGTGTTAAAAGTTGTTTCCTTTATATCTTTTATCATTTCTTCACATGGAGTTGAAAGGAATCTTGAAAGTTATGTCACTTGGAATTCTTTCTTTTACCAATAAGAGAAAAAACCCAACACACACTAATTTAGTAAAAGAGGAAATTTATTAGTTTGTATAAATGAAAACGTCAGGGGTGTGGTAACCCAAGTGACATCACCAAGATCCATTTTTAACACATTTTCTCCTGGTTGGTGCCATTCTTAGGCCCTGATTGATCTTCCTTCCCCTTGTAGCTTCAGAACCCATCATCATAGTAGTCTCACAGAAGAGATAGTCTATGTCTCTGATAAGTCAACAGAAAATCCTTAAATCGAGTCACCTAGCATTCTTCAGCCTGACTTAGGTCATGTCTCCTCCATCTCTGAATCAGTCATTGTGGGCAGAGGAAGGAAATCCACTCTTTGGCTTAGCCTGAGTTTTTTTATCCCTGGTATGTGTGATGTAGAGTTGACATCACTGGAAGCAAGTGAAGCTCAGAATATCAGGTCAATTAAAAAAAAATTGAGGTTTCACTAGCTCAAAATAGGGCAGTATACACTGAGCACCCAGAATAGCAGATGTCCACCAGAGAACTCGTCTCTGACATTCTGCTTAATAGTGACATCTTTTTACAAAATCTTCCACAGTCATCCAGTGCTTGAATTCTTTCAGTGCCAAGAAAGTTCCTAGAAGAGACACACTTTCCAATTATGGGACTCATCTAAATGTTACACAGTTCTTCATCATGTTAATCTCAGATATGCGACCTGTAACTCCACCTTCATGACAGCCTAATGCAGAATAAATTTACACCCATTTTTCCATGTTAATTATTTGTCCATTTGAAGAAAGCCTCATCTTCTTCAGATTAAATATCCCCCAGGTCTTCACGTGGTCTTCATGCTGACATTATATTTTATCTGAAGGCACTCAGGTTTCTCAGCCCTTTAAAGTGTTTGGTTGAGAAGTGGCCGCAATACCTCATATATTATCTGATCAGCAATACAGTTACTTTCCTTGATGTGTATTCCTAATAGCTATTAGTCACATCACCTTGTTGCATTGTGTTGAATTGGTAGATTTAATAAGATCTCCAAATATATTTCATAAAATTGTGCTCAAGTTTTTAACAGAAATTTATATTCATGCAGTGTTTTTAAAATATTGAATTCGACTTTATTCTAATTAAATTTCACTTTGTTAGATTTAGCATTGCTTCAATTTACAGATATCTTTTTATTCTTAATTAACCAGAGAATGAACTATCCCTCCTAGCCTTGTACTAGGTCTTTTTGATGATCATGCTTTCATATTCTCAGAAATGTTTATAAAATGTGAGTAGTTGAATGGTTGGTTAAGCAAATTTTGTTCCTAGAGATGTGGTCTTCTGAGGATCTTCTCCCACTCGTCTCCAAAGTAGCTCACAAACCGCCTCTTCGCCAGTGCTTTATGGAATTTTGCCAAGGTCTATTGTTTCAGAAATTTATCTGCTTTCTAACTTTCAGGAAAATTAGTTCAATATTTGCCTCACTAATTTTCTGGAGTCTCATTTTAGGTTCTGCTTGAAGTTCTGCTTCTATGTGTACAAACTTTTTTATACCATAAGAATTAATTGGGCCTGGCAAAGAGAACTCAAAGTGACTAAGTGGTTCTGTAGTACCTTCATATCTAAGAGAAAATCATAAGAAATTCTATAAAAATAATGTTTCCATTTTCTACCCTTCTCTCTCATATTGCCATTTCCCATTTTACTTGAGGCACTTTCTTCTAGTTTTATGCCACTTTCTCGAATTCTTTTTGGTTAAGTGACGATTCTTGCATCTCTTCTACATATGTACACATTAAATTTGATAACTAATGGGGAGAGTCTCCAGTCCAGTGAGGTCAATCAGAGTAAGAGAAAACCACATCTTTTTTTTTTAAGATAGGAGACCTAAGTTTGAATCTTGGTTACCATTTCCTAGCTTTGAGACCTGCATCAAGACATTTGAGCTCCCTAACTCTGAGTTCTCCAGTCTAAAAAATGAAGGCCTTAAGTCCCTCATTCTGTTGAGTAACAGAAAATAGTATGTTAAGTGACTCATCCCCAAGAGGCCTATTGACCAAACAGAGCCTGGTACTATGACACCTGGTTCTTTGTTCTTTCCATCCCTGTTTGTGATTTCTACAGTGCTAGGTCTGTCAGGGCATTGAAGAATAATACTTGTTTCTTTGTCTTCCCACCTCTTTTCTTCCTCACAGGGATTTTTTTTTTTTTTTTTTTTTTTTTTGCAATGTGTATCTATTCAGAAGTAAGTGTTTTTGACATAGTATTAAATTATATTCCATTTAAAGTCTCTGGCCTTTGTATGATATGTCTGTGCTTTTTTAACATTGAAGGTGAATTTCCACTTATTTTCTCACTTCAAAATTTATGGTTACTTATTCAGCTTCTTAATTTATATAATTAGAACATTACATTTTATTTCTCTCTTCAGTTACTATTATTTATTTTGCATTCCTTTAATTTTGATTGATGGCACAGAAGTTTTCTTACCATAGTTCTTTCTTTGTGTGACTATAGCAAAGTATTTCTTCCTAGATTATCTAAACTATTTGGTCAGCTACTAATGTGCAAAATCATTAATGGGGGATTCAAACTGCTAAAATAAAGAACTGATGAATTCTGGCCCATAGGCCTCAGTTCAGTCTTTTCAGCTGAGTGGTTTTTAAAGAAGCAAACAAAAATCAGCAGTGCTCCAAACACTGTGTGAAATGTGCAGGGTATTATTATATCCTGTAAAAAGTTAAATGTAGTTGAAATAAAGACCTCTCTGCAGCATATAATGTGGAGTAGCTGCTTTAGAACACTAAATAAGCAGTTTGCTATAGCAACGGTATCTCTAGCTCTGTGTATCTGACATCCATTTGTGAACTATTCAAAAGTTAGTTTATAAACTACTTTATTTGGCAGATTTGTGTGTGTGTGTATGTGTGTGATTTTCCCATTTAAGAAAAAACATCTATTTCTTTTATTACTCACCCTGTGTAACTACCAGGGGCCAGTTAGTTGCATGAAGCCATCCCATGTGAAAGATTAAGATTGGCCAACCAATCAGTTGAGTGGCTGAGTGTCCCTTGATGCTGCCAGTTTAAATGTATAGCCGTCTGTGAAAGAGTATCACAAAAGATTTTCGATTTAACAATCCATCCCATTGTATTGTAGCTAATTCATTTAGAGCTATAATCTTACTAAGAATTCTAGAATTTTATTATTTGTTATTTTTGTTACTGAAGTAAATTGATATATTTAAATGATATTAATATAAGTAGCATGTCATCTTTGGTTTTTGTTATGATCGCTTTGCATAATTTTTTTTCTGTGTTTTGAGAGAGGGTGGTTAAATAGATTCTCAAATCAGTAAATCAAGAACTTGGCTAATCACTGAGATCCTTAATGGATACAGGGGAATTGTAGTAATCCTATATATGAATAATAACCATAAAGCCATCTACCATAGGAAAATTGGCTAATCTTAAGCTTCACATGAAAATGCCCTCAGTACACACTAATGACATAAGGGTCATTTGTGATAGAAAAAATAAAAAATAAAAAATAAAATTATTTGTTGTTACATTGTAATAGGATACTGAGAAAGGTAGCTTACTAAATTGAGAGATCTCATATTTTCTGTATATCCAATTTTTATTGTAAAAATCTGATTTATTTACTCCATAGCTTATTTTGTTTTGTTATTTATTTTTCTATTGGCACCTTCATTCGCTATTTCACAGTTTACTATAACACTAACAAGAAGTGGACAATGAAAAGAGTTGATCCTCATATTAGTTAATTTTCCTATTTATTATCACCACTAGAAAATTGACATTTCTAGATTTTGAGTATAAATACCCATACACAAATTGTGTTTGTGACAGCAAAGCATCAATTATTAAGCTTGTTTTTGCATTTGTGGGCAGTGCAGAACAGTACCATTGATAAAGGATGTTTTCACTTATCAGCTACAAGATTTTTATTCAGTCTGACTGGCATAAGGACTGTGGGTCTTGGTTATTTATATTTCTTCCTTAACAGCTTGTTTTCCTATAAGCCAGGTCCAACATTTCAGGTCCTTAACCCTGAGCTTTTGTGTCTGCCAGTGAGTACTTTAAGTTAGAGTTTACATTTTGAAATATTTGAGTTCCTGGAGAAATAAGCCGGAGCTATGCATGCTTTAATTTATAGGAGTTCAATGTATGCTCCTAAGGTGGGGCGGCCTCCTTCTTTCTCCCCATCTGTAAGTCATAGGATGTTATTTCCTAAAATAGTAGGATGAGAGATTTAGGACTGATGGTGAATGTTTAAGCAAATAACAAGACAGACCAAAAAGGTAATTCTCTTCCAGAATTACTGCAACCCATTTCTTGGGGAAATCATGAAGAAGTAAATACGTCAGGCTTCCTATATGGTTTGTCACATTGTAAATAAGAAGCAATGTGAAATTAGGTATGCTGAGGTATGACACGCTCCAGTTTTATCAGGATATACAATTGGACTGCCACTGTTATTAGATGTCAGTGGTGGGTCAGAGAACACTATAAATTTGTAAAGTGGATAGCACTTTATGAGGATATGGTAACTTGCCATGTTACTAACTCCTAGGTGGGGGCAGCATAGAGAAGTTACATACTAGTATATTCCATGCCCAAGCAAATAAACTATAAGAATAAATGAAAAATTTTGGAAATACAAAAGGAAAAGGGAAATCTGAATATGATCAGCGGATTTTATCAGTATCAATCTCTTGGCTATGATATTGTACAATAGCTAAACAAAACACTGCCATTGGGAAAACTGGGTAACGTGTACAAGGAATCTCTGTATTATTTCTTTCAATTGCATATGAATCTACAATTGTCTTAAATTTTCAATTTAAGAAAAAGGGAAACATATATTTTAACTCCTTACAGTCAGGGAAAGCATAATTCTCACATAATTTAGATTACCATTGTGCCATTACAAAGCACCAAAATGTTTCTAAGTAATGAAGAATTAAGCTATAAAAGAGATAATAAGTGTAGAAGCTTTATCCAATTATGCATGAATGTGAAACTTACAGCATCCTATGAATCCTAGATGTGCTGAACTTATGTTATTCAATATCATAGTCAAGTTGGGCAAAAAAGACTGTTGATGGTTGAATCTGATACCTTTGTTTTCTAGAAGATTACTTATGATATTTTAGTACAGAAATTCATATTGAAAATCATTTCAGATATAGCATAAACTCTTTGGCGTTTCACAGCAATAAGAAAAAGAGACTTCATGTTTTTCCTTCCTCGGTCTCCCCTGACTTAATAACACCTTATATACTCTTACATTGGTTCTATTGAATAAATTTCACATTTTAATTTAATAATGATCCCATGAATATCATATAAAATCTGCTTTGTTAGTGATGTTACTTCCATTTCAAATATTTATGTATTTTTCCTAGATACTACTGTGTAGGTTTAACTACACGTAATAGCATATGTCAATAGTATTAATTCAGTTTTAGATTGACAAAGTTGAATCAATATTTTGTGCTCAATTAAATGCATCATTAATAAGAACTACTCCAGGGACTTATTGTTAATATCTTTCAGGAAAAAAATACCCGAAAGACTAACTAGTCAAAAAGCTCAAATAATTGTGTGATGTATATTTTTAATGGCAAGAGAATGGATTTTGAAATTTTTGTTCTCCTACTGGGACTCTACGTAAGTTCCATAAAAGTATTAACCAATTAATCAATAGGTGTATGGCAGATTTGAGCAGTCTGCTGCCTTTCCAAATCATAAATGTAGCTCCATAAATATTTAATGATATTCAGATTCTTTTGCTTATACAGTTGAACTACAAATTATTGGTTTCTTTATAGCCCTCTCTGATTCTATAAAGGAAATATTATTTTACAGAAATATTCATCGATTATACATTGATTATCATCTGGCAAAATACAATTATTTTACATACATACACACACACGTTTCAACTATGTGCTGATCCATTTCTTCAGTTCTGAAAATATAAGTTGGTCTCTTGATACTTCGTACATTTATCTCTCTATTACATAAGCTTATATTAGAAGAGTTTATCTTTGTCATTTATCTGAAATAATTTCCCAAACAGAAATTGAAATAAGTATAATATCTGGGATAATTGTCAACTTAAGGAAAGGTATTACTAACAATTCAGATAGAAATATAAATGGAAAAAATATATATAAAAATATTTGTTTATAATATTTTATAATAACCTGAAAGTTATAGAGTTAAAATAAAGAAATTTTCATGTTTGTTTTAGTTTTTATATTATTACATAGTTATTCATTTTGTACTTCTAGAAAAGCTGTTGTATAGAAAAAGTTTTATCTAAGTATATTTTTTCAAGAATCAATTATGTTTTATATTTTCGAAAAATTTGGACATTATGTGGTATCCTTATAATATGATTTGCATGTTTTACCTATGGCAAGTATAATAGTGAACACGTTTTTGATCTTCTTGCTATCATTTGCATTTTCATTACAGAGAAAGTTAAAATAAATTATGCTTTCGTTTGTAGTTTGAAAGAAAATAACTATTAAATTAAAATATTTTGAGGCTTTCTTTAAAAGTTAGTTGCTTAAGAGTTTGAGGTAGTGTTTCTCAAATTCTCACATGAGTATGAATCACCTGGGGATCCTGTGAAACTGCAGATTAGATTCAGATTCTGTTGGGTCTGTGACCTTGCATCTTCAGGCAATTCCCATGCTGCCGCTCCACTGACCACTCTGAACAGCACAGTTCTGCAGGCTAATGGTGTGTGTGTAATCCAAAATACTGAAACGTCAAAGACAAATACATCTGAGCGCTTCTCTAGATTCTGTATTTAGAATCTCAAGTAAATGGTCTGCATTTCTCAAGTGACTTGGTTTATTTTTCATTCTAATGCATTTATTTTTTTTAGCTCTTTTGACAGCAAGTTTGTTTACCAGCAAAGAGGACTTGGGCCAATTGAAGAAGACACTATTCTTGTCATAGATCCAAATAATGCTGCAATACTCCAGTCCAGTGGAAAAAATCTGTGAGTTAAATTACATGTTGTTATTAATGCTTGTACTACATATAGCATTGAGTATAAAGTGTCTTGTTGGGTCTGGTCTTGGAAAGAGTGTGTTGTATAGCAGTGGTGAGAAAGCATAGCTTAAGGAGACTGATTGGGCCATCCCATCTTTATTTTCTAAATAGGTGGTTCTAAACTGTGACTGAATATTAGAATCATCTGAGAGCTTCAAATAATTAGATTCAGATTTAGTCAAGATGAAGCCCAGGCATCAAAATAGTACTTTAAAAGCTCCCTGTGTGATTCTAGTAGGTAGTCAAGCTTCAGAGAGTCGTTGATACACATAGCTAATGAAGCGAGCTGTGGTCAGCTAGATCTGAAGATTAAAAAATATTCTCCAGCAGGAAATTTACTTATTCAAACTCATCAAGGAATCACTGTTACAAAAAAAGGCTTCTCCCCATCTCAAAGTGAAGATGGAACAAATGTCATTTTTAACTTTCCTTAGCATGCGTAAGTAACTTGGCTTTGAAAGCCATTCATTATTTGGTCTTATTCCTAGATAGCATTTGGCAGCCAAAAAAAAGTTGGCTGACATTCATGGTCATTGAAAAAAAGGAGCACCTGCTTACAGAGTATCCTCAACCATTTAACCTGGCAACTTCAGGAACTATATTCCATCTGCTTAGGTACAAGGAAAGCTAGCTTCTTTGAAAGGTAGAGAGCCATCCACTTTGAACGCAGCTGCTTATGGAGATGGTAATGATTAGATTTTTTATAGCATTCTAAGATGGTGAGTCCGGGGCCAAATTCTAATACCAGCGCCACCACACAGTGTGTTTGAACCTGTCCCTTAGGTGCTCTGCCCATTAATCAGAAGCATTCTCATTCCAGAAAGGAATTAAAGAGGAAGGCAAAACAACTGCTGCTAAATCAAGCTGGCCAACAGTGGGTGTCTGTGTCAAAAGCAAATCATAACCCTGACATTCAGTCACCAAAACAAATCTATTTCGGTTAATTAGTCCAGATTAGAGTGTCCCAGTCTTGGCTCATGAAAAAAAAAAAAATCTGTCATGCCAGCATCATGCTAAGGCTAGAAGCTGACAAACATAGCTTGTAAATTGTCAGATGTCTTTTGACCACAACCATATTAAGATATTATCCATTTATTTGTTAATTCTGTCCAAGTTCCTTATGCCTGTGAGCCTCTGTCTGCATTAGGTTACAGTTCTCTTACCCTCACATCCCAATAGATTTGTTAAATAGATTAACCTTCTCTAATGATTATCCAGCACACTTTGCGTAGATGAGCACAGCCCGTTTGCTGAAAGTTGTTTTCTTTGGGTATTACTGTCTTTAGTAGGCATTCTTAAAGCTTTTCAGTCATATATATGATATTTTATATCAATACAGAATTATCTTACCTTGCAGTATATTTAAACAGTTCAAACTATATAAATCCATTTGTGTTTTTCTAGACAAATGTGTTTATACACATTTCTAAGATATTAATATTTATGATCTTAGAACTTGTTTTTAAATTGATGTTATCCGGGTTGTTTAATATATAATACTTTATAATAAATATTTTTAATCTATAGGTAGGCTTCGTTTATAGATTTTTAAATGATTAAATACTGCTTAAGATTTGTCACAAGGAGGTCACTATTATAACAGGTATTTTCATTTTACAATTCATTTTGGTCTTTTCTATAGTAATGCAGGTATACATTTATCAATTTATAAATTTATGTTGCCTATACAGATTAATTAGCAAAAAAAAATACCTCTCATGTATGCTTTAGGAATAAATATATATTTAAGACAATTATTTTTATTTTGCAGGTTTTACTTGCCACATGGCTTAAGTGTAGATAAAGATGGAAATTACTGGGTCACAGACGTGGCCCTGCATCAGGTAATCTTCCATTTGGCAGTTATTCAAATACAGTTAATGAAATTATACTTTCAAAATGCTCTGGCGTTATCTGGGTCTTTTTCTGTGACTCAGTAAGTTTATAATGAGAAAAAGGAACAGCCGCATCTGAAATTTTTCTCTTAGCACTCAGTTCTGGGAAAAGCTAATAGGTAAATGATTAAGTCACTTTTCTCCTTTGAGCTAGCAGGAACCTAGGGCAAATCTCCTTCTTGGCTTTCCACGTTTGTTTTTCTTTCCTTTTTCCCCAGATTCTATTTCATCACTTGTGTTTAATGTGTGTTTTTTCTTTTCCTAAACCACCTTAATCTTCAATAAATTGAGGCAAGTTCTCTGGTACATACAGTTTATATATAGAACATCGAACTTTTGTCTTTTTTAAAAGAAGTTATATTTCAATCACAGGATAGTCATAAGGTCTTTCCCTCAAAAGATAAGCTCGTGTTTGATGCCTGTTTTATGAGTAGGTGGCAAAGAACTAGGAAAACGAGGGGAAAAAAGCTTGAACTCAAGACTAGCTACAAGGGCCTTCAAATATGTCATCTCAGTTGACATTTATTGTTTGCGTAATTGTCTGGAGAGTACTGTACTGTTAGCTCAGGAAAGATGAAAAGGAAGTGCAGGTGTGGATGGAACAGGACATCCATGTGCTAGTCTCCATTCACCACTAATTACCTGGATGACCTTGAGTAGATCACTTAATCTCTATAGTCCTCATTTATCAAATGAAGGAATTGGACCAGATGATTTCAAAAGTCTCTTCCAGTTCTAAAAAGTATCTTCATTTAAATAAGTCTCTGGGAGCTTACATTCTAATTGCTTGTGCAAGTGTTCTTAGCCATATGATATGGGTCAATAATAACCATGCAAAGTGGGTAAAACTTTTTTTTTTTTTAAAGGTATTCAAACTGGACCCGAACAGTAAAGAAGGCCCTCTATTAATTCTGGGAAGGAGCATGCAACCAGGCAGTGACCAGAATCACTTCTGTCAACCCACTGATGTGGCTGTAGATCCAGACACTGGAACCATCTTTGTATCAGACGGTTATTGCAACAGTCGAATTGTGCAGTTTTCACCAAGTGGAAATTTTATCACACAGTGGGGAGAAGGTACTCAAAAAGACCCTTGATCTAATTGTAATTCCCAGCCAGTATCAATAGGAATAGATTTGCTACCCCTCACACCCTTTAGGATGTAATTGTCCCCTGCAGTGAAGAAAACAAGGCCTCTGTATGCATGCAGTTGGCTTGGACACACACACCCACACCCACACACACACACACACACACACACACGTGTCTTATAAGAGGTAAAAGAATATCCCAAAATTTTATACAAATGGGGAGAAAAATCTATAATAGGTTTTTTTGGGTAAGAGATATTAATGGAATAAACTTATAAACTGCTTTACCTTATTTTCCCCCTTATTTCCCCTTATTTTCCAGATATTTAATGGTTTACTCTCATGAATTTGGAAAATTAGAAAACTTTTGAGGCAGATTTTTGGTGATGTTACAAATTGTATATCTGATGTTTTTCTTTGTTTTTGCAGTGTCTTCAGGGAGTAATCCTAAACCAGGCCAGTTCCATGTTCCTCATAGTTTGGCCCTTGTACCTCATTTGAGTCAATTATGTGTAGCAGACAGGGAAAATGGTCGGATCCAGTGTTTTAAAACTGACACCAAAGAATTTGTGCGAGAGATTAAACATGCATCATTTGGAAGAAATGTATTTGCAATTTCATATATACCAGGTATTTCATCTTAATTTATTTTTTGTGTGTTTTGTCATACTATATTCTATCTTTAAAAATTATTTGTCTTAGCTCTTTTTATAAACTTTTTCTTATTAAGGGATTAAAGATACCTTATATATATGATTTTAAAATAATTTTAAAACTGTCACATTGAAAATCAGTTTCAACTCAAATGTTACTGTTCTTTATACAGAAATAATGAATAAATCAGAGATTTAATATCTGTTTGTAATGGGTTAAAAAAATTGTTCCCAAAAATTGATTTTTATTTTTCCTTAATTATGATCACCTGCTAGGTTAGTAAATGATTAACATTATGGTGTCACACATCATCAACAGATGGTATATGCCTGATAAAATCAGTATTCAAAATACCTATTTGACTTTTTTTTTTAAAGGGATGGCCAAAATTTTTTTTAAAGGTAAAAATATAAAGAAAGTAAGGCTTATGTCTAACTGCCAGGAGGAATGACCAATAAAATGTAGAATTTTTTTCCTCCTTTTCAAAATAGATTTTTCTTGACTTGAAGAAAATCAGAAAAACAATCTAAACTTATAAAAGAATATCCACTTGATTCATAACGCAAGATAACTTAGCAAAATATTTTTAAATACTAAACAATTGGAAATATATTTAATTTCTACAATTTATGTACAATTTTTACAATACATGTCATTAAATATATCCATATTAAAGTAACATTAACTATTTACAGTCATTACTATAATTATACTTTTTATGCTGTTAAAGTTTATAGTTACTATCTTCCCAAGCAGCCCCCAGTTTTTTTAGGAGATGGAATAAAAGAGCTCAGGTGACTGGATAAGGAGCAAGTTTGACTTCCCCAAAGAATAAGTAATAAAAAAGTACTAAAAGACTCATTAATATCCTTAAAAGAGATAGTCTCATCTTGGTTTTTTTACTTCATATTTAAAGAATAAATCTGGCAAGATCATTCACTTAATAAAGACGGTAATCAAGTTCCTAGTGAATAAAAATAACTCAAATATGAAGAGAAAAACATCGGGAGAGAAAATGAGAGGAAATCTGTTTAAAACAGAGTCTAAACAAAAGATGGAATGTATTATAATTAGAATTCTCTCTACAATGTTGCACAATAATAATTGATGTTGATAGTGTTTATTATTTTTCTTAATGTGATATGCTAAAGAATCCTATCCTGAAATCCTTAAAGAAAGATGAAAACATTTTCAACAGTGGCTTAATGCTGTGTATATTTTATTGTGTTTTAATTCCTTGAAAATGTAATATTCAATAATCTGAAGTATCTATTTAACCAAAACATCACAATTTCTATTATTTTGGATAAACACTGCTATACGAAGAAATGTAATTTTACTAAAGAGTAGTCATTTAATTAATATAAATAAGATGGTCTAATTTTTTAATTAGAAAAAATATGTCTTTGGTAATCTGAGGTATACATCTCACATTTTCAAATTTAAGGTGTTTAAAATCAGATTATTCTTCTACTTATACTATAACTTTACTTACTTTCTTTGCATATTTTTAGCTGATTCTCCTCTTAACTATTGCAGATATTACATAACTTTTAAAAAGATCAGATACTCCAAAACGATTTGCTTAAATAACCTGGCTATTCCCAGTACCTATTTAAGATTGTCTGTGATATGTGTATCATCTATATGTCTCTATACCTTTATCTATATCTATTCCTATTCCTATACCTGTATCATTCATTTCTACATCTACATCTATATCTATGTATTCCTGATTTATACTGGCTTCCTGAGTGGAACAGGCCTAGCATTTCCTGATTTTCCTATTACAAGAAAATTAGTATCAGAAGGAGACAGTTGCTAAATGTTTTATTTTCTATTTTTGTTGCGAATTGTAGGGTCCAGATTGACCCTATACTTATTGTTTGTGTAACATACATGCATATATTCGAAGGCCAGTCTTACTTATATTTTAAAGAAAGGTTAACTCAGTGTCTGTCACAGGTTTGCTCTTTGCGGTGAATGGGAAGCCTTACTTTGGGGACCAAGAACCTGTACAAGGATTCGTGATGAACTTTTCCAGTGGGGAAATTATAGACATCTTCAAGCCAGTACGCAAGGTATTCACATGCAGTGCCTAGGTATCAGTTTTCATGAGAGAAAACTGATTTCAATTTGTACTTGAAAAGCCTTTTAAAAACTTTAAGGAAATGTGATAACTTTCAATTTGTACTTGAAAAGCCTTTTAAAAACTTTAAGGAGATGTGATAACTTTCTTAGATAGGTTGATGGGAGTGTTCTATTACAATGTTTTATTTAGAATAAATATGCTCTGTTCCAATCAATTTCTTCAAATCAAATGCAATTCTAAGGGTCTTAGTAGACTGCATACAATGGAAGATATAAATTCATTAGTTAGAATGTAGTTAGAATACAAAAAAATAAGTCGAGAAGATACCATATTATGTTAAACTGTACTTTTATAGCTCTCTTAGATCCAAAAGAAGTCTTGTTTGCTTTTTTTATGCTATGCCTACATTGAGTAACAAGACTTGAAAACAGCACTTCCTGGCATTTATTCAAGTCCTAAAGACTTGGTTTAGGTAAGAGGCTAACAGCTAGTTTTGGCTTTACAAAGGTACCACTGTTTACTCTAATAGTGCCTTTTACAAACCCAGTAACTATGATACAGTGTGTCCCTAGGCCCTCTATTTTCTCAATATACTTTCTCTGCAATATGATTACCAGAATAACAGTGCTCACATGCACTGCCTGAAGATGCTTGTGGTACCTCAATTTTAGAAAATTTAGCCTACTGAAATTTTGCAAATAAGAGTTATTTTTCAAAACATATGAAGATTTATTGGCTTTACTTGGATCAAATGCAACTATCATAAACCACTGGACAAACTACATCTCCATACTCATAACTCTTATAATATTCTTTAAGATACAAAATTTTCTAGATTTAAAGAACAAACTTTAAAATGCTCAATATTTTAGAAATTTGTCTGTTAGAATACTGTCAGCTAATCTGGGGTTTATCAGAATTCATTCTCAAGATATCTATTCAGTACCTACTCTGTAGCAAGCATTATGATAGATACCAAGGATGTGATGAACGAAACAGGACACAGCCTCTCCCTCAAATGGAGTTTTATCAAAAATTACAGGATCTGAATTAAAGCAGACTTGAATCTGAATTAAAGATTCCAGTACAGGTTCCCTTTTTAAAAATATTTCTATTCATATACAGGAAATAAGACTTTTCACAGAAATATTTCACCTGAAAAGCAATAACCAATCAAATATTAAATCATAGTAGCCCTTCAGAAAGGAACATCGATAATACATATTTTACTTCAATGGTGTTTCAGATTCTTACTGATTATCCAATCTTCATTGCTTTACCCCTTTGAGCTAACTTCCTCAATCTATTGATAAAGAAAGCAAGATGCTTACCTTTCAGGTCTTCACTTTATATTAGTGTAGCGTGTGCCTTGATTGTTCTTTAATTGTAATATGCCATGTCAACCAAGATATTAACTTTAATTCAAATATACATCTAGAAATCAAAACTAAGTGCTAAGCAAAAGGTTAGATTCAAAATGAGATTTACTCTCATAACAATGTGAACAGCCCTGAATTAAAATATCAGAACATTGTGCTTAAACGCCAGCATTCATCAGATACTCAGTGATGAATGAGTCACTATAGATGGGTCAACTCAGCAAACTTGAAAGAGAGTCTAACTAACTCCAAGGTGAAATTTGCTTTTCCTTTCAATAAACAAGACTTGATATTACACCAGAATATAGAAATTGTTCTGTGTTGACTCAGTAAACTGAAATCAGTTTATGAATATCTCATAATTTTCATTTAGATTATTATCACAAAGATTTTGAGTGAAAAAAATAACATGATATATTGACTCCTATATAAGAAGAGATTCTTCTTTCAAGTCAAAAGTCAAGTTTTACTAATGCCTCTACACCACTGGTTGTGCTTATCCACTACTTATCTTCTCACAGGTTTCAATTCTCTCTCTTCTACTATCACATTCTTTAGTAATGTTTTTGTCTTGAATGTACGATCTTAACCTTTATGTCTGTGCTGGGAAACTGCAAGAGTAGGATGGTTCTATCAAATGGTGTTAAAAAGCTGTGAGGGCGAAAGGCACACAGTTCACTAAAAAGATACTGTTGAGTGCCTCTGGTTACAGTAGGAATAGAGGTCCCAAAGTCCCATCTACTAAGCCTCCCCCAAATCCCTCCAGTGGCCCCAAAGAATTTCCAAAAGAACCCTTGGCTCCCTGGATCAGTTTGAGAACCACAGGTAAAGGTTTATTGTTATTGGAGCCTTGAACTGATGGCATATTGTGATTTACTGCAGAATAGTTCACACTTCCCCTCTTCACTTTTATTCCCCCACCTATAATATCTTTCCTATCAGAAAACGTGAAGCAGTTTACAACCATATGTTTTGCAAAGCAGTTTTTAAGAACATATTTTTGTATACAAGAGGACCTGCCTATAGTATGCAAGTCGGTTGCCACCCATTAGCTGAACCCAAAATAAAGATGAACATTTAATGACAGGTTTGCAAGATTTTAGCAAGGCAATGTTTTGATTTCCAGGTCTCTGTCCTTCTTGTGCACATTTGTCACAGCTAATTTGATATTATGAAGGAATGAGCCTCCTTGGCACTGCTGTCTCATTTTTCTTTTCATGTGACAAATTGTTGCTGATTTTTAAAGCACAATAATATCTCCAAAGCATATTTTTCGCACCTCCTAAAGTAAGCTAAGCACTGCAGTTTGCCTCATTAATGCCCTTTGTACTCAGCAAACCGAAGTGAGCAGATGCTGGATGATAAGCCCACATTCGAGATAATGCTTCTGTTCATATTCACTGGTCATATTTTTGAGAACTGTGTACTCAGGCAGCCCTGTTGGCCTCAAAGGTAAAAACATCATCCACGTCCTGCCAACTGGCAGACACGTGGCACCATTGGAAGCTTCAGTAGACAGATGGAAATGGCAGCAGCACAACATTTTAAGACTGCTCTTGCAGGAACTAGCTTCGTGAGTCACTTAAAGTGCTCCCTTGTCTCCTATGTCCTTGAACTGAGGCGGTGATGATCTGAAAAAGAAATATGTCATGAAGAAAGACATATTAAGACACCAAGTATCTAAGTAGATACAAAAGCTGAAGAAGTACTTGCAGGTAATACTCAATGAGTTTCCTTTACCGATTGAAAATATTGCAAACACTGGGCTTCAGAGTATAAAACCCTATATTGTCGCATGTCTCCTAGTATGCATTTCAGAATAATCTGAATGCCCTGAATCTTTGAAATGACTCCTCTTATCAATAATTATAAATAGTTTTTAAGGTAGTTAGCAGGTGATAGCGAGATGGGGATAATAACCAAAATTAATACCTGGTCTTTTTTGACTTGTTTAGATTAAAACAGGTAAGTCTGATAGTGATGAAAAGGTAGAAGAAACATGAAAGCAAAATAAATATAATTGGGTAGATAATGCAACAACGTTGTAAAAAAAATAATCTAGTTGTAAATGATCACTTTTTAAAAGACTTGAAAATCAGTGGTGAGAGTCCCTTAGTGTTTTCCAATACATAGAACTATGCCTGGCAGAGTCAGTGCCCAGAGAATGAATGAATGAATGAATGAATGAATGACTCTCTTTGGCCTAGAGTTGCTTTGATGGGAATTACTGGGGTGTTTGTTTTTTTTTTTTTTTTTTTTGGTTTGAGTAATACATTTATTGTTTTGTTGTGTGGTTTGCTTTGTTTTTCTACCCTTTTATGAAGAATTCAAGCATAGGCTCACCACCCTAATGTGTGCGTCTTATTTTGGCAGCAGTTTGACATGCCTCATGATATTGCCGCCTCTGAAGACGGGATCGTGTACGTTGGAGACGCTCACACCAATACTGTGTGGAAGTTCACCTCAACTGAAAGTATGGTTTTTACAGCATTATGGTCCACATTTTCACTTGGTTTTATTGCTTGCAAGCATGTGGGAAATTGCGTTTCCTTTTCTTTTTATTGATAAGAGTGGGAAATCAAGGTATAGTTAGAAGTTGTTAAGAGCCTTGTTTGGTGTTCATTTCAGGAATTAAACTAATTTTTTTAAAGTGGAGAGAAACTTTTCTCTCTTCTTTTGCTGGCAGTTATCCCCTTGTTTCCATAGATATTCCGCAGGAAATTCTCGATGCTTGAAGTAATGTCTGTTATATTGAAAACCAATCTTAATTCCAACTCAATTCCAGGGGGAGGAGATGGCTTCGGCAAGGTAGAGAGGCTGAACGGTTTTCAACCAGCATCGCTTCCCATGTGGCACTTCAGCTCTCAGTAGCTGCTGAGTATCTAGAAATGCCAGCGTCTGTGTCAGACACATATTATCTCAAACAGGAGGCACTCTGCATTTTTCCTTTAGGCTTCAGCTTACTCAGTATACTGAACTGCTCTATTTTCATGTAACTCAGAAGTATGTGCCGGGACAGAGAGTTTTTTCTGTCAGGATCAAGCTAGCTAGTGTGGAGGTTTGCTAATTACAATTTGGACATCATTTCTAATTCTTAAAAAGTATACTAACCTAGCCTCTGATATCAGACTGAAAAACGCAAATTTTCTAAGTTAAAGAACACTGAATGTGTAGCAGACCACAAACCTCCATGTCTATCGGCGCTTTAAAAATATGGTCGTGTCCAAAAAACAGAAGAAGGTGCAATTAAGGAAGAGAATTGAGAATGATAAATTTGATGTATCAAGAGCTGCAACAGGCAGTTTTAGAGAAAAAATAAGGACATATGGACTTGATGAAGATAGGAAATACTAATTATAACAAGGAAAATGCAACTTATAATAAGGGAAAAGATAACAAGTTATAACAAAGAAATCAGATACCATCCAGGTCCTGGAGCCCAAGTAAATTTGTTAACTGCTATCTTCAGAGTTATCCTTTGAGTAACACTTGCTGTTTTTGTAATAAGGACCCAGTTAGGCTTGAGTGCACAGAGGTGCTGGTGGACTATTCCACTCCAGCAATAGCTTCACATCCCCCTTGCAAGTGCGGCTCTCCCACCACCCGCCTCCTCAAAGAGGAATCAGAAAGTGTGGGCAGACAGGAAACCAAAGAGAGATGGATAATTCTCAGTTGCATGATTTAACCCAGGCTTCTCAGAATAAAAAATGAATAAATAGATTGAAAAGACTTCAGAAATCTAGCCAGTATCTTCATTTTGCAGACAGGAAGATGACACTCAAACTCATAAAGATCCCTGTCTTAGGCTCTTTATTCCACTCTAGTGGTTGGTACTCAACAGAGATGCATATCCAGGTCACCTGGGGAGGATTTTCAAAATACACATGGCCAGACCCACTCAAGATCAATAGAAGAGGAATGATACTTTGTGTATTTTGGGAAGGCTTACAAGTGGTTTTGATACTGTCCCTGATGGAGAAGTACTATAACATAGCTTTCAGCTTTGATATAGAAAAGCCCTCTGCATAGTCCAGAATGTAACCAAATAATAAATTGGAATATTAGTATCTTTGGAACAGTAAGACTGTCATCAGAGGACAAACAAGCATCTGGTGTATTTGCATTCCAGTATTTATGTCAGCTAGAAATTGGTAATTGAACCTGGCAGAACCAGTTATCTCAAAGATGTCCACTTGATGTCCACAGAACTACTTGATATTTCAGAAATAAAACAGTATTATGAATGCCATAGGAAAATCTCATTTTAGATATGAACACCTTAGAAATATTATTTCAGCTTTTCCTGGGAGATTTTAATCAGGATTCATGGACCTAGCACCTAATCAGTGGTTTGTATTAAACTCTGTTCTAATACGACAATGCACTTGATGAATTAAGAAAATATTCTGCAGAGTAAAATTAGTATCAAAATTAAGTTTTCAGATGTTCTTTTGGGGATTTTGATTCTTTCTCTCTTTGCTGTGCTATGTTACAGAAATGGAACATCGATCAGTTAAAAAGGCTGGCATTGAGGTCCAGGAAATCAAAGGTTGGTCAGGTTCCTCTTATGACTGTGAAACCCAAAGCTATTCGTGTTGAATTATTTTATGGCCCTTGATTGCATTTAAAAGTTGTCAAGCTAAAAATATAATATAATATGATCAATTATCAATAACTTCTACATACTGAGCCTTTAAACCTGCATGTTGCCACTGCTTTTTCTGATAAATGGAGTAGTAATAATGAGCTCAAATTCACTGATGGAAAGTGACTGAGGATGTAAGAAATCTATAATGAATGGACCAGAAACACTCAGAGAGGAAAAAAAAGTAAGTTAGTAACTTTTGTAAGTATGTTAACCTCAGGCAAGCTGAAAAATACCATTCAGCCTACTGGAAAAGGCCTTTTTCTTAATGGCCTCTAATCTAAAGGAGTGAAAAATATCTTTGGGGAGTTAATACCATAAGGCCCTGAAAAGATTAGCTGCTCCCTAAGCTCTTAGTACAGTTCAGCCCCAACCTTTACTGTGGGCCATCTATGTGGTAAGGTACTACAGCAGGTTTAAGGAAGTGAAACTGTGCCTGACTTCAGGAGACTTAAAGCCTGTAAGGAATGTGTGTGTATATGTACAAATAAGTGTATCATTGGTATATACTATCAGGAATGGGAGAATGGGATTTAGCTACTGGTAAACAACCACTGGTTCATGTGGAATCCAAGTCAAATTATTTTCTCTTTTACCTAGGATCAGTCTATATTTGTACATTTTTCTACTATCTTCAGGCTTTTGACATCATCATGTGTAATTAAGAACTCACTAGAGGTACTCCTAATGTTTAAGTAGAAAAGTGATTCCATTATTAGTTGATTTATAAATGATTCACCCAGTTATTCAGACTTAACCCTAGGCTTACTTGTTTTCCTTTCTCATGAAAGCAGGTGGAAAAGAGATGAAAAGAAGCAAGAACCAAGAGGGAGTTTAGGTATTTTATGTAGGCAGATAAGAAAATATAGCCGGCTCAAGGTTGAAAGGGGTAAGATACTATTATAAAATAAATAAGTAGTAACTGTTTGGCATTTGTAGAGATTCTATCCAGGTGACACTACTGAGTGGCATTCATACCACTCATTACCACTTCATTACTTTCCTGTAATGAAGAAGTTCCTGATTCCCTATTTTTTATTGTTATATATAGAGTTATTGGTAAATTCTTTTTGCCCTAGATTAAAGATGTTGGGAAAGGTATTATTATTATTATTATTATTATTATTATTATTATTAATAGCTATCACTTATGGAGCACAAACAGTAGGTTATACAAAAATTAACAAGTTTAATCCTTACACCAACCGTGTGGTAATTGCCATTATCCCCATTTTACCTCTGAGGAATTGAGGATCAGAATTAATACTATGATAATAAGTGGTAAAGCCAAGTTTTAACCAATGTCTGTTTGAGGCCAAAGCCTGTGCTCTTAACCACTATTACTATACCACTGAGGACAAATGAATACCATCAATTCATTCACCATAAATGCTTCCAAGAACTACTGAGTTGTTTTTTTGGGGGCGGAGGGGTGGGGCGGGGAGGGAGATAATTTACTCTGAATCCTCTGTGATTCAAAATGGCTTCAAAACATTTCTGTTTAAGTAGATACCAACAACAACAAAAAGTCTAGTTTGTACTGGTTGGCCTATTGAGAATAATCCAACTGCACTGACCTTCTCTTGGCTGGCCAGTGAGGGATGAATGATGCTCTCCCATCCATCATTTTTCCTCTCCTTGGTGCACACCGCTGAGTCCATTTGGTTGGAAAACCTCCCAGCCTTGCAGTAGAATGCAGCAGTTCAAATAGTAAATTTTATTGAAATGTCTCATGACAGTCCTGTTTTAACACTTAGGAATACCCAAACTCAAATGAAGTAATTCTCTTACTTCCTCTTTGAACCCGTATGACTCTCATTAAACCTTTTTGTTGTTGTTGTTAAGGTCATTTCCTTTCTACGAAAAGGAATATAAATCATGCTGGTTCTCCAAAGTTTGTCTCTTATCAAAATCTGGAAGCTTAATTTAAATCACCTGTTAGCAAAGAGAGGGAGAAACAACATCACAAAATTAATAGTGCTATAGATACATGTTAAATGTAAATTTCCAAAGTTGAGTAAACCTTGATGACACTTATCCCCACTGTAAACGATTGTACAACTGATCAGCAGTAGCAGAGTCTCAGAACTAGGGAGCTGCAGGGATAAGAGAATTAGTGATGATAAGAAATTTAGGAAAGAGATTTAAATTTTCAAATTAAGTTACCAAGGATAAAACAGATATGCCAATATTCCACCAATAGCATAGCCTTCACTCCTCCCTCACTCCACAATGAAAGATGATGATGGTGAATCAGTGTCAAGAAAATAAAAAGAAACTCTCCGCTGCAGTTAGCATTTTAGGCCTTACAGAGAACAACACATTGTAGGGGAAGCACATTGCGTTAAAAAAAAATTATCTCATTGTGTCTAAATGCACTTCTCATGTCTTCTAAAGTGTTACTTGCTAGTATGCCATCTAGAAGCCTTCAGCCTTCAGTTCTGTGATGACCTGGATAATAATCACTGTGTTGCTGTATTATGAATGTCTCTCCTTTCCTATCCCAGTTAATCCATTTCCAAGTGGTCTCTGGGCTTCTCCCCCACCATCAAGGGGAGGGAGACAGGCACAGGTTTGTATGTGTGAGCTCATACAGGAATGCACCTTGCTTACCTTTCTAAATGCATTGCTTTAAAGAAAAAGGGGGGTGAAAAACTTCTTATATATCAGCTTATCAAAATCATTTATTCTCAAGTATCTATAGAGATGCCAGAGGAGCTTATTTGAAGACATTTTTGTTCTAGATTAAAAACATCTGGCATCTTGTATGACAGAACAATGTCAAAACTAGGTAACCCCTATCTGCCAGGAGACCCAGGGCCTGGCTAATCTTAGAGCTTCTTCACTCCTCCTACATCAGGGATGCTCCAAACTTCTGAGGTTTTTAATAAAAGAATTTAGGATAAAATGTAAATGTAGCTTAATTTGAATGGTTCTTTATGCTTTGAATGGAATTCTTAGAATGTTAAGTGATAACTATTGTTTAAGGCTTTTTTCTCCATTTATAAAGGTACCTGAGAAGAGCAGGAATATTGCTTTTTTTTTTTTAGGCTGGAAAATTTTTTATTTTTATTTTCTTTTCTTAAAATGTAGAGCATCTTTTAAAATCTAAACCTGCTTCAGCTGATTCCAAAAGTTAGAATGTTCAAGTTTTTTTAGTAGATGACACTCGAAGTACCAGAAGGGGTGTGGAAATCAAGAATTTCTAAAGTGTATTGTGTGTATCTTAGCAAGTTTATTACCTCATTCTCACCATACTTTCTTTGAATGCTAAACTGATTCTTTTAGTCTGTCACCTACTTTATCCATAGTTCTTCTTTCTGTTTAATAGAGCCCAGTCCTGCATTATAAAAGAAACTAGATATGAGCTGACAGGCATTGCCTTAGGTGTAGGTAAACCTACTAATGACAGATAGGAAATGCTAGGTAACTTCTCTGGTTATAGTTGCCTTCAAATAGAAACAAACTCTTCTTCCAAGGCAAAAAGTTCTTCACTGCCAGTCTACAACTTTGGCCTATGTTTTTAAAATCTTATCATTTATTTATTGTTCTCTTCCTGCTTAAATATAGAATAACCTTAAATTTTGAACAACTGCATACATTTTCTACAGTAATGAAGAAGATAAAATAGTGGTAAGGAAAAGTGAGAATCACACTTATATTCCTCTTGGAAATTGAGACTTAGAAAGTTTAATTTGAATCTCTAGACATACAAACCAGTCCCTTTCCTTCCCTCCTGCTGAAGTTTCAAGGACCACTCCATTTGACAAAGGAAGAGAAATAATGGTCTCTCCTTAACCACAGTACAGGGAAAGAAACGAAGACTATGACAGACCATCTGTAAAATGGTGATAATAATAGTACCCACTGATAGGCTTGGTGTGATGATTAAATGAGAACAATGCCTGACATAGCATTAAGTGCTCAGTAGACATAATTGAGACTGTGAAGGAGGCTGGCTCAGAACATTGAAGCAAAAAGCTTGGACTTGCCACTTGTGTATATCGTAAATTGTGTTTACAGTGTCTTAAGTAATTTAAGAAACACTTCCTTGGAGAAGCTATTAAGCTGTGTCTATGTATATTAAAGATTAACAAATTTACAAGAGGCAATATGATTCACTATATATCATAGGGCAGTGGGCACACCAAGCTATTGAAGTTCCAGAAACCTTGTGAGCAAACATGGTTGTAACTTCTGGGCTTTACACACTAGGGTTTTTGTACCAACACACATACGTGCTTCTTGGGGGTAAGAATGTCAAAGGCTCAACCTCATTTTTACATCAGCATTTATTAAGATCCCTGCAGCAGCTTAGTATTCTTGCATCAGTTTCCCAAACAGTACTGAAGGCCTGATATCTACCCAATACCAGCCCATATTACAGATTAGTTGTATAAGTTATTTTCATCAACAGCAGAAGGATATACAGTGCATCTGTGTGCACTTACAGTTTGCTGGCAACTGTAGAAAAAAAACTTGAAAAGGACACACTTCTTCTTCCCAGTTTGTATTCCTAGAATTAATGTGTACAACTATGCATATGGTAAAGCAGTAATTCACTGAGCATGAAAGAGATTTATAAACTAAAGCTATAAGGAAACAAATACTTATTAAACACTTAACTTGATAACGTTTACACTCAGCAGTTTTATGAAGGAGTTATTATTATTGCAGTTTTACAGATGAGGTTACTACAGCCCAGATCAGTTAAGTAACTTGCCCAAAGTTACACAGCTAGTTACACGAGGACCTGGGATTAGAGCCCAGATTCATTTGACTCCAGTCTACACACCGATTCTGTTGCCTACATCATGCTGCCTGGTAATTTTACCTTTGAAACCATGGGAAAAGGAGGATATATTTTTGTAGACTTATAGCTAAAAAAGGAAAGAAGCTTAGAACCAAAAAAAAAAAAAAAACCAATATAAAGGTGAAAAACCATTCAATGGAAATTACTAATCATAATACATACTGCCAGCTTGGTAGATTCAGATGTTGAAACATGAACCCCACATGCATTGTACTCAACAAGTTCTTCGTGTGCAGCTGTTGATTTGCCTGGGTAGGGGTGGATGGGTGGGTTTTGGAATCTTTGAGTCAGTTGAATATTGTGAACTCTTCTTTCCCTGAAGAATCCGAGGCAGTTGTTGAAACCAAAATGGAGAACAAACCCACCTCCTCAGAATTACAGAAGATACAAGAGAAACAGAAACTGATCAAAGAGCCAGACTCCGGAGTGCCTGTTGTTCTCATTACAACCCTTCTGGTTATTCCGGTGGTTGTCCTGTTGGCCATTGCCGTATTTATTCGGTGGAAAAAATCAAGGGCCTTTGGAGGCAAGTAAAATGAGCCCCTTGAACTTGGAACTTACTTTTGAAAGAGTGTTTGGCCTTTTTGTCCTCAAAGTTCGGTTGTGATTTTTTTTTCAGTGTTTTTCTTTTTAAGTGCTCTCTACCTTTTTTAACAATATTGTCCATGTTCCAAATATTGTCTATAGTTAGTATCATAGTAGAAAATATATCTGGAGTCTCAGAAATTTGGGTAGTTAGATTAAAATATAACATTTAATATTGCCTTTTAGCACCTGGCTTAAGCCCAATTAATATCTCCATATGAAACTATATAGATAAGTCGAGTTGGGGTAAATTAGCTGAAGGGTCAGGAAGGAGGAGACCCTTGCCATTAGAAACAGGCTCAGTCTTCAAAGTGGCGGGGTCAGTTATTTGTATTTCCTCCCCCAGTCCTGGCTCTAGCCCTTAGTGACATGACCTTGGGCAAGTTACTTAACCTCTCTAAGCCACGGTTTCCTCATTTATAAAGTGGGAATAAAAGACAAGGTCGTGTGAGGATTAAATGAAACAATGTACATAAAGCATTTATCACAGCACCTGGTACCTAGTAAGTGCTTGTTATTAATACCACCAGTGATTATGAGGAATAATCATTGTTAAAAATTAATAAAAGTGATAAGAAGTCAAAAAAGACATCTTAAAATCTCAGCTTTCTTAGGAAACCAACTGTTTCTATAAGAAACCATTCAGTAGTTTTTAGATAGTCACAGTTTATGCCATCAGCCTTCCCTAGCCAACGAAGGCAGGGTTTAATACTTAGTCAGTATTTTATAAAATCATTATTATATGTATAATATTTAGTATAACATTAGTAGAAAATCCAGGAGCTGAGTTCCTTTTAGGACACCCAAACAAGAAAACAAATAATCCGACCTGAGCTTCTCACCTCTCAGGAGCAGCCCCTTGGCTGGGTCCCCAGGTCCAAAGGCCCGAGTCTACAGCTGTGTCTGGGAAGGAATCCATGGGCCAGAGCAGGAGGCAGCATTTGATCAAGAAACAGCATCTGATTCTGTTTTAGGCCAAGGCAGCCATGGCAGGGACTCGGTGCTCATGGCAAGGCCCTGACACAGAAAAGGACACAAACAAAACCAGAGGATTCAATTTAATAGGTTATAAAAGGGAATTTTTCTAGGACTTTTTTACTTTTCATCTGCAATCAATAAAGCTCTGCACAAACACACTTAGCTCTTCCTAAAAAAGACTTCTGTTGAGTCCCTGTTATGGGTAGGGAAGTAGAGGCAAAGGTAAACGTAGGCGTTATCTTCATGGAATTAGTGATAGCTTCAAAAGAACACAATTTTGTATGTTTACTGATGTATCCCCAGTACAGATAACAGTTTCTGGTATTAGGGGTTCAATAAATAATTGTTAGAAGAATGACTGAGGAAATAAATGGAGCTTACAGAATAGATGACACATGAGATGACACATAAAAGTTATAATCATGAGTGGGAAGTACAGTGATAAATACTTGCCAGGAGTACCAGGAACTCGTGGGGCCAAAGGCCAGGTAGCAGGAGTGTTAGTAATCAACCCACACTGGACCAGGGAATGTCTGGGAAGTCAAGAAGTTCTGGTCTCTCCTTTTTGCTGTTAAGCATGTGACACAGCACTGTTACAGAGTGCTGGGCCTGCAGGAGTTGGGAAGGCAGCGACCCAAGTCAAACCATATGAAACTACCATTACTCAGTCACATTTTATTTAGAAAATTGCAGTTTTATATGTTTCAATCTAATCTAACATATTTAATTCTAAAAGGAGATCAGCCTCTCACATTTTTTCAACATTTGTTCTTGATTGACCTTATCCAATCTATGACAGTTTTTAGTAACCCTCATAAAGAGCCTTCTTTTTATTCAGCACACCCTTATTGCACATCAGCTCCACACCAGACACTGTGCTTGGCTCAAGGGATGCAAAACCAACTAAGAATTCTCCTGCATCTTTGTAGAATTTAATAGTCTAATTTGTTGGCTTTCTAACAGTCTTATCAGATTCTGCTTCCCTTCTTACCCACTATGCTACCTATCCTCTGTCATCTACCTGCTAGTTTTCTCCATCATGCTGCCTCTATTCCTGGTTAGAGACTTCATAGGTGGACCCTGAGCCTTGCTTCCCTGACCACAGCCCTTAAGGAGTGGTGGAAGGCGGGGCAGAGAGTGCAGGAAGATACACAGCAATTGGAAAAAATGAAGTCCAGCGTGAGTTCCGCCTCCCCATCAGGAAAGAAAGTTTACCTTTTATGGAAATGGGAAGCCCCGTGGAGAGCATTTGAGTCACCTTTTATGATCGAAACCCTCAGGATTTCAGGTGCTTCACCTTCATTTAAGTTTTATATAGAAAGAAAGGATGTACATTAACCCAAAGCTTTCTCAAGCAGGACATGCACTGTTCTTCGTAGAAACACTAAAGCCTAAGACAAATATTTCTAAATTATAACAACCAAAAAAGTACAAATTTTTACAAATTATTGGTTATTTAATTTTGCCCTAATAAAAATAACTAATATTTATTGAACACTTACTGTATAAGTACAAGACCCTGTTCTAAGCATGTCACATACCATATCCCATCTAAAACTTAGAGATAGGTGGAGCTCGTAATTGATCCCTCCTTACTCAGAGGAGAAAACTGAGGCTCAGAGAAGTAATTTGTGGAGATTGCACAGACTGTTAAGGGACAGGCAGGCATCTAACCCGGCTTTGGCCCTTTTATACGTCACAATACTATCTTACCTTTTTTTCCTCGGAATTGCGTACAAACAAGAGCCAGGCCTTATTAATCATTTATGAATTACTGATTTTGTATTGAAAATTGAGCCCATGGATTGAGGAGGGTGACTGGGACTCATTTTGAAATGTGCCATCTTTTTCTAGCAGATTCTGAACACAAACTCGAGGCAAGTTCAGGAAGAGTGCTGGGAAAACTTAGAGGTATGCCTGTGACCTTTTAGAATCCTTCATGTTTGGTTCCAAGTTGACAAGCTGATTGATATCTTTTAAAGAGCAAGGAAAACTATTTTTTATTTTCTGTCTGAAAATTAAACTCCTCATGTGCAGCATAGCATCACCCCATAAACTAAACCAAAATGTGTGACTCCGGCGGCAAATTTCCCAGTTTCATTTTTTTCCACCTTGCCATTCTGTATTATCTAATTCTCTTCCCCCTGCCTTTTATCTGACTTCATTTGTCTTCCGTAAATTTTCTGTCATCCCTTTTGGCATGTCAGCACTTGTCATAGTGAAGATGACCTTTACATAAAGTCATTGAAATGAAGAGCTGCTGGTGGGATGCCAGTTCCCCAGAGCCCAGGAAAAGCAGGAGGTGAAAAGTGAATCTGAAATAGACCTACAGAAACACGTAGTCCTCAGGAGCTTTGTTTTTTTCTTATATATTTGAATAAATGCATGAAGTATCTTTCTGACTTTGTGGAATAAGTATTTCTGTACGTCAATCTTTTTTCTTTCTTTTTTGTTAGTATCTACCCTTTCTCATCCCCAACTTCTTTGTTTAAGAATTTACCAAGAAACCAAGAATCATTGGTGCAAACTCTACCTATGTTCTTGTTTTCTTTCTTCAGGAAAGGGAAGTGGAGGCTTAAACCTTGGAAATTTCTTTGCAAGCCGTAAAGGCTACAGTCGAAAAGGGTTTGACCGCCTTAGCACCGAAGGCAGCGACCAGGAGAAAGACGAAGATGAGGGAAGCGAATCAGAAGAGGAGTACTCGGCACCTCTGCCTGCACCCACATCTTCCTCCTCCTGAAAACAGGGCTTTGATTCGGATTCCTTTCCCTTTAGCACGTTTAGAGTTTTGTGTATTTAATTGTAAACTGTACTAGTCTACGTGGGACTGTACACATTTTATTTACTTCGTTTGGGTTTAGTTGGCTTCTGTTTCTAGTTGAGGAGTTTCCTAAAGGCTCACAACAGTGCCATTGTCTTTATATGAACATAGACTAGAGAAGCAGCCCTCTTCTTCCATCACACTACTAATTTAATGATGGGAGGTTTGCTCATTTACATTTTCGAGACTTTTCCGTGGATGTAAATAACCCCATTCTCTGCTTGAACACAGTATATTCCCAAAAGCGCTTCCATTGCCAGTCTCTTTCTTTGGTGCCTTTCCTGTTCAGCATCCTCAACTTGTGGCAGTAAAGAGAAACTCTGTGCTACATGATGACAAAGCTGCTAAATCTCCTATTTTTTTAAAATCACTAGCATTTTATTGCAACGAGGGAAAGAAAAAGTCTCTATTTAAATTCTTTTTAAATTTTCTCCTTCAGTTGGCGTGTTTTTGGGATGTCTTATTTTTAGATGGTTACACTGTTAGAACACTATTTTCAGAATCTGAATGTAATTTGTGTAATAAAGTGTTTTCAGAGCATTAGCTGTCAAAGTGTATTTTGCAGTTTTTGCATATTTGCAGGGTTTTGTATACAATTTTTGTAATAATTACACAAACCCCAGATATAGTGAAACCTACTCAATGTCTTCAACCAAAGGAAATGTGTTGTATTGTATTAAAATTAAAAAGATATTTTGTTATGTAGCCGATATAAATTAAAAAGCAGCCTAAGATACATGTGTAAAACCAGGCTCTCTTTTAAAATTCAAAGATAGTTTTTGGCTGTATGTCAATCATAAGGGAAATACTTTAATAAAAGGTGATCATAGCTAAGAGGAAAACTGTGTCTCAAATTACATATGCAAATGAATCCAGCAGTGTAGGTTACTAATCTTTTTAAAGAATCATTTCACGAAAATTCCCACGTATTCATAGGAATATTCATCTCTTACAGTGACCACAATTAATTTTAAAACATTTTCATATTCCATCAGTGCAATTTGGTAAGAAGCTGATAATTTTTCTTTTTAGAATAATCAGACTCTGAAACCTTCCTTTCATTCAGGCATCTTAGTTGGGACTAGAGATTTAATTGACTAATCATGAAAACAATTCAAGTGCCTTGCAAAAAATATATAGTCTTCCAGCTATCTTATTTAGAAAATCTAATTTAACGTAGATGGTTTTCTCTCATAATTGATACCAAAGAGGATCCAATTGAATGATTTGTCACTTCCCACATATTTACCTCACTATATTATTAAAATTTAATTTGGGCACCCTCACCAAGTAGAAACTTCATATACTTTTATTCCTGTGACCTTCCTTCTCAAATGAAGAATACATTTTTCCTCCCTCTGACCACTCCTAATGCCCTTTACCTCATCAGTGGTAAATATGTAAATAATGGTGATTTTCTAATTCTATCATTTTGTCTTCATTTATCAGCTGGCATTCTTTTGTAAATATGAGAGTTTTACTGATTCTTGCCCCAAGAGATTTTGGCAGCATCTAGTCAAGAATATAAAATAATCCTCTCATTTTATTTGTAACCAATATGACACGCTCCCCACACTCATAGTACAAATATGGTCAAATACCTTTTATTTTCCTATTTGATTGCTCAAGTCTGTACACACACACACACACACACACCCCTTCTCAGGAGCTTACAGGCTCTTAGGCTCGATCCTCATATCTATCTCATATCTATGCCTCATAGACACAAACCCATCACCGGCCTCTCTCCCTATAATCCATACTAGAGAACAGGAGTTTTTTTCCTCTTAAACCCACAAAACTCAGAATTCCAGTAGCCTCCATTTTTTTATTGTGGTAAGAACACAATATGAGATCCTAACAAAATTTTAAGTGCACAATACAATATTGTTAACTACAGGCACAGTGTGTACAGCAGACCTCTAGAACTTACCCATCTTGCATAACTGAAACTTCGTACCTGTTGAACAGTAACTCCCCATTTCCCCTGCCCCACCCCACCCTTGGCAACCATCACTCTACTCTCTTCTTCTGTGAGTGTGATTATTTTAGATATCTCACATAAGTAAAATACAGAATTTGTCCTTCTGTGACTGACATTTCACAGCATAATGTCCTCCATCTAAGGTCCATCTATGTTGTCATATCTAGCAGGATTTCCTTTTTAAGGCTGAATAGTATTCCATTGTATATTTACCACATTTTCTTTATCCCTGCATCAGTTGATGGACATTTAGTTTGTTTCCACTTCTTGGCTGTTATGAATAATTCATCAGCCCTTCCTTACCAGAGACTAGGGCTTGCTGTTGGCCCTCTATCCCTTTCTAAGAGAGACTCCCTGATGAGTCATAAGTGTTCCACCCTGATTCAGCCCAGGAAGTTTCCTTCCATGGTTCAAAGGCAATTTCTGATATCTTTTTGTCATTTAATAAACACTTCTAAATATCTAACAAGCAAAAAAGTATAAGTCCAGAGGACGCAGTGCTGAAATGCAATATCCCAGCTTTACTGGCATTTATATTCTAGCGGTGTATTTTTTTTCTCTCCCTCTGTCTCTCCCTCTCTTCTTATTAAAGAAGAGAAAAACAAAACATATATTAATAGATGTTTTAAATGAGACACACAGAAAGGAATTGACTAGTTATACTAATCTCAGTGCCTCTTTAGGTTGATTTAGTTTCTGGCACTTAGAGTTTTTCGTTTCTTTTCTTCTGTATTTTTATATTTCCCAGACATCATAAAATTTACAGAAATCTTCAAAAGTTTCAAATTTCAGGAGCCTTGTTCTGAGTCTTGTTTAGCCTCCATTAAAAAGGAAGTGCTCTTTCCTTTAAACAGTAACCACAATTCTCACATCTGTAATAAAATATGTCCCCAAATAATCCAATAAAAATTAAATAAGTTGAAAGCCAAAGGATTCATTCAACAGACACTGACTGAGCGTCACGATGTGCACAATACAAAGATTAAAAAAAAACACGTTCTTGCTCTCGGAGTTTTGTAATCTAGTAAGGGAGCTAAAATAAGATTATAAATGATTGCAGTATAAGGCATAAGAGGACCACATGCAAAATGCTATCAAGCCTCTGAAGAGCGCCGAGTTTTCATAAAGAACATGATATTTGAGTAAGGGAGAGAAGGGCCAATGGACAATGCTTGTCATGTTAGGGGATTAGCAACAGGGCTAGAGCTCAGGGTAGTTCAAGGAAACAGTGATAGATGGGCTAGAAAGCGAGGCTAGTGCAGAAAGAAGTGTCTCAAAACCATGAGGAGGAATTTGGATTTAACTGCATTTGATATATTTGATGTTAATGTGTATATATATATATATATACACACACACACACACACACACACACACACACACATATGTTATACATATATAAATGTACTGAGGTCTAGTAAAATTTTTAAAAATTACCTTATTGAACAGAACAAAAATAAATTATACTTGCAATATATGTTAACTCAAGTTTAGTTCAATTTCTTAGGAAATAAGGTGTTGTTCTGTACATATAGGATAAAAGTCTTTTATCAGATATTTGATTTACAAATGTTTTACCCCAGTATATGGGTTATCCTTTCATTCTCTCGACCTTGTTTTTCAAAGAGAAGTTTTCATTTTTGATGAAGCCAACATTTATTATATTTACCAACAGTTATAAGATTCACAGAAACCTTTAAGAATTTCACCAAGGCTCTGAATTTTCTATTTCAGAAAATTCAGAAAAGCGAGGTGAACACTAAGGAGACTTCATTCCTCAGCAGCCTGCTTATCTCTCCAGCTTCATCTTACCCCACCGCCCTTACCCTCACCCCCAACTCTCCCCACCAACCTCACTCCAAAAAGCTATATTCTTTCCAAAATGGCCATGCCCTTACTGCCCTCCCAGCTTCTAGACATTTTTCCATCTGCCTAGACACTTCCCCAGTCAAAGCACTAATTTCATTGAGTAGTATTTGTGTGAAATGAGAGAGAGAGAGAGAGAGAGAGAGAGAGAGAGAGAGAGAGAGAGAGAGATTTATTGACTCCGACTCATAAAAATTCTAGAGTAAGAGGATCTAGGTTCATAAAAGATAATGTCAGCTGTCTCTCTCTCTCTCTCAAAGTTGTTTTCCATGTTGATTTTATTCTCTAGAATGTTCTTTCTATGTGATATGAAAGATGTCCCTGGTAGCCGTCTGCAAACTTGAGAGAGACTCCCCTACTCTCCTGTTTCTACATCAACCCCCCAAAGGGATTCAGAAACACAATAACAATAGTGTTTTCTTTTTCAGAAATGACAATAGATTTGCAAAGGTTTATCCCTAGTCATCCTTTCAGTAGTGAAATAAGTTTTCCTTGAACCCTTTAACAAATTCTCCCTCACATGCATCACATGGTCATTTCTGAGCTCATCCTTAATAAATTGAATGAGATTATTTTAGGCCATTCAGGCCCATGCATGAAGCTTGGGTGGGATCAACTTCCCCTAAGCTCCATGGCTCCACAAGAGAAGTGCTAGACATGTAATCAAAATTCAAATAGGATGGATAGATGAAAATGGTTGCTGAGTAGGCAACCAACAATCCACTACGGGCTGGTTGTTGTTGATGTTTATGGAATAAAATTCACTTATCCATAGATACCTGCTAAGCTCCTAAACCTCAGTTAACTCGCAATCTAGAGGGCAACTTAACTCATTGTGTTAAGTTCAGTGATGGAAGCAAAGCCAGGCACCTGACAAAGTTTGGAGTGAGGGATCATGGAAGGTATATGTTACTGTTCAAGAAAGGAATTAGACAGAAAAAAAATTAAAATAGAAGTTGTTGGTAGGTTTTGATAGGAGAAATTATTTTTGCATTGTTCTCCAATATTTAACTATTTAATAATCCAAAAGCTTTACTATAAACCAAATATTGCATATTTTTTCATTATGTTGTTGATACTCTTCCAATAAGAACATAATTCCAGAGTAAAAACAAGAATATAATAAAAGTTCCAAAAAAGCAAAGGTTTTAGATGACAATTGAAAGTATGCTCTGAAATAAAGGCTGAAAATATTGCATTGCTCCCAAAGTTAGTGGGCTGGAAAGAACTTGAATTCTAGATCAAAGTTTAGAAAATATTTTAGTGTAATTTTACATTTGTATATGTAAATATTTAAACTTATTTTCCTTAAAATATTCCCTTTCATGATTTAGATGTATTAGAATAGATGTGTGCTATTCATAGATGATAGATCAATGGATGATTGTTAGACACAGTCATAACAAGAAAGAGTGGAAGAGTGATCAAGAGAAGGAGAGATGAAAGAGACATCCACATACATAGATTCCTCTTAAAGATTTCTTCAGGGTAGTTATTACCAGTGAGGTGAAGGGCTGACATCTGGTGGTGAAACTTTGTAAAAAATTTGCATGGATTTGTGCTCATAAAAGAGTTCCTATTCAGTGAAAGATAGCTCTGTCTTCAAGAAGAATAATTTAAGATGCTACTAGTCATTCAGTTCTTATGTTAGATATCACACAGATATTGACAGTATCCAAGTCCTCTTTGCTAAGAGTCACTATTCTCTAACTAGAGAACAAAATATGAAATTGTTTAGCTATATTTTTTACATGAGCACTTAAAGAGGCAAAAATAACATACAATGTTATTCAAAATCATTTGCATATTTTGTTAATCTAGTGTCATTTTAAGAAAGAAGAGAAAATTAAATTAGTTTCAGCTTAAAAAAGAAAAAAAAAAAAACAGGTGTATGCTGTTGGACTGCACGGAGGTGGGAGTGCGGTGAGCAGCCCAGCAGCAACCACCATGTACCAGTGCATCTTTGTCCACGTGGCATTCAGGTGTCCAGACTGTCAGTACCTTCTTGGAATTTTATATAGTTTTGAACATGGAATTTGGCATGATGGTTAAAAGCCAAGCAACAAAACCATCAGTGGTAGGATGATTGGTTCAACACCTTCAGTGAGCCTGGGGCTGGCAAGCCCAGGGTAGCGTTTGTGGACTTGGAGCCCCCA
>NW_011888792.1:18345528-18352821 GCF_000151845.1 Pteropus vampyrus
CTGGCCAACCAAATGGTCAAGTATGAACCTCACCATGGCAAGTACATGGCCTATGTGTTGTACAGAAGGGACGTGGTCCAAAAAGACATCAATACATCCACTGACACCATCAAGGACAAGAGCACCATCAAATCTGTGGATTGGCATCTGACAGGATTTAAGGTGAGTATCAACTTCCAGTCTCCCACCAAATGTTCCCGAGGGAGACTTGGCCCAGGTGCAGTAGGCCATGCTGTCGCCGAGGCCTGGGCCTGCCCAGATCATTTAAGTTTGATCTCATGTGCACAAAACAAGCTTTTGTGAATCCTCTGAGGCCCTGGAGGACCTGACAATTCTGGAGAAAGATTAGAGAGAGGTTAGTGTGGATTCTGTGGAAAGAGGTGGAAGAAGGAGAAGAATAGTACGTAGTTGAGGGCGGCTGTCAGGCGTTCCTCTCTACCACTCTCTCCTGCCATCCTTCAGCACTGCTCGTTTAAAGTTGTTTGCAATTAAAGTTTTTATATTGATGATAATCACAACTCTGTGAATACTAAAAACCATTGAATTTTCACTGAGTGAATTTTATGGTACATGAATCATATCTCAATAAAACTCTTTTTAAAAAAACTATATAATCATCTTCAAGCTAGGTAAACCATTGTCCATCACCGAGGCCTGCAAATTCCCAGTCACAGTTGGGCCACATAGAAATGCATTTATGGCTTCTAAAATTGGGTCGTAGCTCCTTCACATATCAAATCATTCTACCCCTACTAAAAGCCTAAGTAATTCCCCAGCTTCACATAGTGAAAACACACTGCAGATGGCCTACTTTGGCCAGCTATATACCCTCTCACAAAGTGTCCTGCAGCATTGCCTTCCTTACTTAGGGAGAGGCCCACAGATATGTGAAAATTTTTGTTGTGTGTGGAAGTCTGTGTCGTGGGGCAGAATTTCCAGACCTGGTGTTGTCCTCTTGCAATGAATAAGCCCCCACTCCACCACTAGGTAGATCTACTCCCTACTTTAGCTTCTATAGCTAAGATAGCCTCAGTCTGTGCAATTCAAAACCCAAAGGACAGAAGGCCTCCCCTCGAGATGGAAGCCAGCTATGGGAAGAGCTGAATCTGTGTGAGGAGAAAATAGAAAATATTCAGTTTTCTGCTTCTTTGCTGCTTTTAGTGCTCCTTCTGTCTTCCTCAATTATATATGACCTTCCAGTCATTTATCACAGTTGGAATAAAACTCTTTAGCACTGGACCCAAACACAGCTACCTCCTCTGAGAGAAATGAGATGTCATATTGCTTTAGCAAAGCCCTGTATCCCAATGCCCTAGATAATTTAGGTATCTTAGTAAAATTATGTACAATGCTAAGACTTTTACGTTCTACTATTCACTGACAGGAATTCAAAGGAAGGTTTAGAATTAAAAGTTAATAACTTCAAGTTTGTGAGGTGGAATAGAAGATATTCTAAAGAATTTCTGATTCTTATCCTAGAAAAAAAATACCCCTCTCTTGTTTTTAAACTGCAATTGAGGTTAAAATAAGAAAGGGATATTGGAACAACATCAGAAATTCTATATAAATTACACTGGGTTGTAAATTCCTTAGCAAAGCCAAAGTACAATGTGATTGCAAAATAATGTTACTAATGTTTTGCTTTGTTCAGTTTCCACTGGCAAATGAGAATGAAATTCTTGAGAACTTGTCTGCATTATTTGTAGTTCCTTAAATGCAGCATTAGCATCAGCTATAGCCATCAAAAGGGGGAAGAGGGCCAAATGCTCTGCTGCCATCATTCATAAAGCTAGGGAACTTGCTTGAGCATCAGTTTTCTCTGCCAGGTTATATAAATAATGCCCTAGAGTATATATAATCAATCACCAGATGCTCTGGATTGCTGCCTCAGCAATGATTAACATGAAGTGTGGCAGGTCAACAGCAAGTGCAGATCTCTGCAGCAAAGAGAATGGCTTCCCAAAAAGGACACATATTAATTAGTTTTATTTTGGAGAGTTCTGAACTGTGCATAAATGAATGCTGAATTCCTATCCCCTGAACTCCAGACTCTTCTATCTAAATGTCTACCTGACAGATCCACTTGAATGTGGATCTCAAAATCAGCATGTTCAAAACTGAACTTTTCTTCCCCAAACCTACTCCTCCTAGTCTTTCTCATCTCAGTTAGCAGCAATCCCATCCTTCTACTTATACAAGCCTAAAAAGTTTAGTCATCATAGACTTTTCTTCCTCTAAAGGCCGACATCCAATTTCAGCAAATTCCATTTAATCTGGGTTCAAAATATGATACTAAACATGTCTCATCACCTCCTAACGCCATCATCTCTCACCTGAAGTATTGCAACAGCCTTCTTACTAGTCCACCACTGCCCTTTCTCAATCCATTCTCATTCCACACTTTTGACAACGGTTGTCAGTTCTGAGTTGTCATGGTTCTGGCAGAAGCTGTATTACAGATACTAATGGTTAAACCCTCTTCGTCCATCACTGGGCATTTCCTCTCTTTGCCCCTTCAGGCCAACAGGTTTCTGGCTATTACTGGCCACCAAATGTCCCACCATCCCTTGTGTGTTCTAGAAATCCTTCTTTAAACGGTTCCTTACTGCTAAAACCATTTTGTTTCATCTCGTTCTTTCCATGTCTCTTAGAAATGCAGCCATTAATTGTATGAATTGCTTTTCTTAACATTAAACCAACCTTGTAATTTTTGGATCTACTCAATTTGGTCATAATGCATAGTTATAGGTCACTGGATTCAGGGTTGTTTTTTTTAGGTGTTTGTATTCGTGTTATGAGAGAATGACCTGTTATTTTCCTTTCCTTTCTCATTCTGTCCTTTTTCACATTTTGATATCAAGATTATGCCTCCCTCATGCCAAGATTTAAGGAGAGTTCCTTTTGTTTCTACACTATGAATAATTTGTGTAATATTAAAATTATGTATTCCTTAAATTTTGTTTAGTAAAATCATCTGGCTTATTCTTGAACCACTTTTGTAGGTTAAATTTCTCTAAAATTTATTCTTTTTATTAACGTTTCAAATTTATTGGGAAAAAAGTTACAACATCTTCTATTTTAAATGCCAGCATCATACACAGTTCCGATCCTTTTACATCACAATATTGTTTATTTATAAATTCTGTAGGTTTGTTAGGCTTGCTAGATTTGTCTCTATTAGTGTTTTTAAAGAAGCAATGTTCGGCTCAGTTCATCCTTGCATTATGTTTATTAATTTCTTTATTAATTTCTATTATCTTCATTTCAAACTTTCTATTTTCTTTAGGTTTAGTCCCTTATTCTTCTTATACCACATTAAATTCCATGCTTAGCTCGTTACTTTTTAACTTTTTTTCCCCAATATAAGGCCCAGCCCTTTTTAGACCATCATTACAACTTTCTACGCAGTCCAAAAGTGGAACATAACACTTAATGCTTTTCAAGATTTAAGGTAGGAAACCCGAGATGTCTATGCAAAAGGCTATCTATGAGATTTTAAGATTGGATATAACTAATGAAATATATTAAAAACTTCTGGTCACTATGTCACTACCCTACTGGAATGCAAACTCTAGGAGGGTTTTTACTTCTTACTGATACAACCTAAGTGCCAGAACAGTCCCAGGAACATAGTAAGCATTTACTATATATCTTTTTTGAGTCTATAAATGAATCTCATAGCTAAACATGTAGTAAGTTTTCTTTTAGTGTTACTTTTTTAAGATGGCAATGTAAGAAAATTTTACACTTGAAATATTGTGATATTTAAAAATAACTTTCAAATCAGGCAATTATTCTCATTCAAAATATATTTTTCCTTTATTTTCCTTTCCTTTCTATAGCTCTTCCATTCCTTTCTATAGTGTGTTTTTAAGTGTTCATAAAAATACCACAAGGTGGCATACAAAACCTCATAAAGACATTTCTGGATTTTTTTGGTCAAAATTTTACTATATAATTATTCTGTATAAAACCTCCCTTAAATTCAGGCAAGAGGGACCCCACTCTGGACCCTTGGCTTGAAGCCTAGGCTCTGCCCTGCTGGAGTATATGTCCCTCCCTGCAGGGTGGACCCACAAAGCCCAGGGAAAAGCCCCTCCTCCTCTCTCCCAAGGCCTTCCTCGTCTGCTCCAGGAGGGTGGATGGACAGCTGGACAGCACAATACAAAGGTCTGGGCTGGTCACAGGGCAAGTCTGCAGAAGATGGGATGGGTTTTTTTGGGAGAGGATGGGGTTGAGACAAAGACGGCTCGCAGACCAGCTCTTCCTGCTCTGTCACTCACTGCAAGGCTTGTGGATTCCAAGAATTCTAGAAACCTTAGGAAGGCATATTTGCCAAGAAGGACCAATCTGTTAGCTAGATTCATAATTTCTAAATATTTAGGTATATGTTACGTGGAGCTCTGTTTTCACTCTTGATAAGGCCCTGCAAATATTAGAGATAAGACTATATGGGTGTATATAATTTGTGGATATTTTTTGTATTTATTTACTTAAAATCTATATGTGAAATCTCTATATTAGAATCCTGAGGTTTCAGTAATAAAATTAGCATTTTATTTAATAGCTTGTATTGATTATTTATCAGGAAGTAACTAATAACTTTCATCATAAATAGCTTAAAATAGAAGAATATGGCTATTATAGCTATGTACCAATATTCTGGTTTTCATCCTTCCTGGAATATAGTAGAGCTGTACTTCCTTATCCTTTGGTATTCGATGTGGTTATGTGGCTACTTTTCTTTTTTTAACTTTGGTTTAGACTCTTTTTATAACAATTTTATCAAGGTATAATTCTCATACCATAAAATTCACCCTTTAAAGTATACAATCAGTGAATTTTAATATTTTCAAAGTTATGCAGCCAACACCACTAACTTTAGAACACTGTCATCACCACAGGAAAGAAAATCACACCCATTAGCAGTGTATGAGCACTGTAATGTGACTAGGAAGGAGGCGAAAACTTCCCAGCAAATCTTTTCAGAGCTAGTGCTTGCATTGTACGTGGCTTATATAGTCTATATTCTTTACCAGACTGTAAATCCCATATGAGGATGAGGCACATGTGTGACTCATCTTTTAATTTTTCCACAGTATTCTTCAAATTGCTTTATAACAAATATTTGTTGAAGTTATAAATGGTAGAAATTAAAATGTTATAACAATTATTTTATCATTATTTAAGATTGCAGAAAAAAATCTCATTAACAAATAACTTTAGCTTTAATATATATTATGAAAATGCACTAATGTTTTCAAAGCAATATATAGTTTCATCTATATATATAATCCTGATATATATAATCTTGAGTCCAATGAAGTGAAATTACCAACATCCTGTAAGAGCCCATTAAATAACTAAGTATTTTCCTAAAATACTGTTTTTAGAAGTTCCAGTGACACAGAAAGAAGTTTCACTTAACTCATTGTTATGGTTGAATAAATATTTATTAATCTCATTCTAGGTAGTTCAAACTTATTTTTAAAAAGGGAATTATTCAAAAAAAAAAAAAAAAAAACAACTAAAACTGAAAATATGGTACCATACCAAATATTTGAGAGTTTTCAGCTGGAATTTAGCTTATTTGCTAAGAAACAAGCATTCTTTGCCTGTTTTCTTTTTTAGAAGAAAAAAGTGAATTCTATATATCATATGCTTCCTTTGCCTTTATATATGTGTACTGAAATTCAAACATGGTACAATTTTAGATAAATAGTTATAAAATAAACCTTCAGGATTTAGTCATTAAAAGTGTGTCAAGACACCTATACAACATTTTTTTGATGAAAAAGATATCAATATTCAAGGAGTTATACATTCTAACAAACACTTTAAATGAATTTCAGTATTTACTAACTTAAGTACTCAAGGACTTGGTTTGAAGAGTCCAACAAGCTGAAAGTCTGCTTTTCAAGAGTACTATTATCTTCTAACAATGGAGAAATTTTGGCATTTCTATATTCTAACAGTTCACGATCCTTGCTTGATGTCAGTAATTCATTATCGACTATACCAATAGTTGCATCTTCTACCAGAATATTTGCTTGGTATGCTCCAATTGGAATATCTGGCAATCCAATGTAGTCATGATCTGCCACTACTGAACCTTGTAAGAGATAAAAACTGTCTGAAAGAAAAAAACATCACAAGTATTCTTTTTAGAATTATAATTAAATATCATTTTTTTAATTAAACAATGTTTAATGAGAAACAAAATCCCAAGTAATAAAAATTAACTATCAAGATTAATTTCTGGTGGGTTCTCCTATCTACTAAATAAATATACACGTAAAGAATGAACAAAATGATATATAAACTTGACAGTTCATATATACAGAATTCAGGAAAGACCAAGTATTTAAAAAGGGCCAAGTTTTCCTATTTCCTTAACTTGTCTTTGGTAGGTATGGCCTAGCGGGTGGAAGGGGCTGGGAATTATGGTATAGATTAAACAAAAGTTATAAAACTATTTTTGATGTTGATGATATCCTTAATATGCTTCTGCAAAACATTTCTAGGTGAATTAATGGGGTCTTGAAAGACATTTTTAAAAATAAAACTGTTAAATTTTTTTAAAACTTTTTACAACAATAGATACTTTGCCGACCTTTATAGAACCCATATTATGACAATATCAAATTGTTACATTATGAAGTTATAAATGAAAATGAAGATAAAATTTCCAGAATCAAGCTTATGTGATAGGAATGTGTGAGTAGGCTACAACGCAGTTTAAAAAGCTTAGCTTAACTACAATTTAATAACAAATGCTAATGAACTTTTAAGGTATTGTTTAAATATTGACAAGGAATTTTCCTTATTAGTATTTTATTCTATTTCGAGCAAACTTGACAGCTCTATCAGGGAAAAAAATGCTTAAAATGAAAGTTCGACTGATGCCAAAGCAGTAGAATTTTTATAAATAAAGGTTAATGTATATAAAAGGATTCCTTCCAACCTGATATTTTAATTAATTATAAGAAACTTTTTCACCATAGCTGATTAACTTCCTGGACCCCTGCCTTCTCTTTCTGGATTTTCTCCCAAAACATTAACAGAATCTCTTGAAAATTTTAGTAGCCTAAAGAACTCAAATTTTAAGTAGCCTAAAGAACTCAAATTTTAAGTTCAAGAAAGAGCTAACGGAAGATTAATTGCCCATTTGGATTAGAGATCAAGGAAAGATTTTCAGAGCAGATAAAGTTGCCATATAGCCTGGAACACAATCCCTTTTCTACCCATTCTCATATTAATGTGGGAAAGCTCACGGGCCCTATTCCAACTCCA
>NW_011888792.1:18354011-18373232 GCF_000151845.1 Pteropus vampyrus
AGACTCTTGAGGCCTTATGTACATGTTGAAATACTTTAGATACACTGGATTATATAAAATATATTATTAAAATTATTTTCACCTATTTGTAGTACTGTAATGTGGCAACTAGAAAATTTAAAATTATGTAATTTTTGCATTACAGATCTATTGGGTAGCGCTGATCTAGAAAAACCCTGAGTTGGGGATATAGAAAAGAACTATGTAAATTTTTGCCCTCATTACATATAGAGAGGTAAACAAACATCATTTTAAAGAACTTTTCTACTCAGTCACATCACATAGTAGACTTTAAGTGTTTTTTCTTTTCTCAATCTACTGATTTAGTTCTGATTATGACATCAGTTTAATAAAAGCAATATTCAGTTTTGACCAGACTGAATAGTCTTTAGTTTCTTAGAACTGGAACTATGTTCAAGACATTTCAGAAAGCTGTTATCAGCATTTCCTTACAGTTTCAAGGAGTAAAAAAAATGAGATTAAGAAATAAATTTTTAAATTTCCCTAGGGAGAAAAATAAGTTAAAATCAAAGCCTCAGAAAAGTCTGAGTGATTTGGATTAATTTATTTCTTTAAATAGAAAGAAAAGTACAAGGTTTCAGAATATTTAATTTTCTTATTCAGAAGAGAGGTGACTAATCCTATATATGGCTTGAAAATCCTAAAACCATTAGAATGTGTTGCCATGTTAATGCATCTTCTCATGATAAAATAACTATAATTTGATACTACATAATTGTTATTATAATAAATAGCCACTACTAACAACAGAAAACTAAATGACTCTGAGTTTAGAGATTATATAACTAAGAGGACAAAGTCAGGCTCTTTGCATAAATAATAAAGTCAAGATCATGGGCTTGATAATATAGGGACTAAAGCTTTGTTTTGTTTCATGAATGTAGACCATATTGTGGTGGGCAGAATAATGGGTCCCTAAAGATGTCCATGTACTAATCTGTGGGACCTGTGAATATGTTACTTTACATGGCAAAGGAGAATTAGGATAGTGATGGAATTAAAGTTACTAACTAGCTGATCTTAAAATAGGGAGATTATCCTGGATTATCTGGGTGGGCCCAAGGACTAGGGTCCTTAAATGTAGAAGAATAGAAGATTGTAGTGATGTGATGTGAGGACTACCTGTCACTGCTGGCTTTGAAGACAGAGGAAGAGGGGGGCCACAAGTCAAGGAATGTGGGTGGTCACCAGAAGATGGAAAAGACAAGGAAACAAACTCATCTAGAGCCTACAGAAGGGAACACAGTCCTGCCAATGCCTCGATTTTAGCCAAGTGAAACCTAGGTAGGACTTCTAAGCTACTAAACTGTAACATAATAAACTTGTATTGTTTTAAGCCACTAAATCTGTGGCAATTAGTTATGGCAGCAACAGGCAACTTACGATATAATAAAAATCATTTCACAAACTGAAGGGCAACCACACTAAAACTTCTGAGGGAGGCAGACACAAAGCTATCACAGTAATTCCTGCCAAAAACAAAACGAATAAATCTACTTAAAATCTATGCCAGATAAAATGGGTAAATAATATATTTCCTTGCAAAGGAGAACATTATGATTACAAAGAGACACTATGGTATATCATAAAATTTCCTGTTAAAATAATTAGTCTTGAAAAGGTAACTGGCAGTGAACTAGACAAAATGGCAAATAGGCCTGCTTAAAATAGCAATGAGAAATATTGTAGGACTAGTACGGAATGTGCTCTCTCTACATTATGTTCTAGATAAGAATGGATAAGAAGTTGGAGACAGAAGTATATCTGCTTTGGACAGTGAGTCTTTAATTAATACAGCTATGAACCTCAAGGCTAGTAAAAGTTGCAATGACAAGTACAGACAGAGAAATTCATAGTTCTTTTAGCTACAGCTCATCTAAAAGTATGTCAAATAAAAGAATGGGGTGCTTATTCAAAGACATTTTGTTTGCTTTAAATTTAGTTCCAGGGCTCTTTAAACTCAGCTTTTAACATAAAGGTTTTCAGGAAAATATGTGATGTTGAAGAAAGATTATAGAAATCACATTTATCTTGAATTTCTGCAAATAAGAGAAACACTCAAAAAGGACCAAATAGTAATCAAGAACCAGATTCCAGGATGGCCAGGTCAGCACTTTCATGCTTAGCAAGAAAAAAGTTTACTCAACAATCTCAGGTTTCTTATGTGTATACTAGTACTAAAATTGCCATTTCCTTTATATTACTGGAGAAATATCTACAGAGAATTCAAGCATGAGGCAAAAATTATACTTCCTCTGTTTAGAAACTATTCTACTCAATTGGATTCTGAAATATTCAGGGGTAGCAAAACGTTTGGCCTCCTGTCTCTGGCAAGTGCAAATTCAAAATGTTGAAATAGATCCTGATATAGCAACATTTTAAACATAAATTTAGCACTAATTAAGGTTAACACATTAGAAGGGAGCAAGTCCTGAATATCAAAGTTTAAAGAGAAAATCATGCTGAAGAAAAAAGATAACATGTACCAGTATAATCATCTTTTTCTACTTAAATTGAAGAGAGGAGAAATCATAAAGGGTAGCTCAGAAGTAAGAGGCACAAGAAATATAGTATTTATCTTTTAAAAAAGAGAATGAAGGTACTGTGAGCTTTCAAAATTAGAACAGTACAAGATAAGTTTACTTCTAGAACAACTGGGTCTGTCACAAGTAGACAAAAGGGTACTAAGAGCTTTTACTTTTACCATTTAAAAAAGAAAAAATGCAGCTAGCATAGGAATGCTATGTCTCCTAGGATGTGACATTTTCAGTGATCGAACTATTAAATACAGAATGTTATAAATAGAATGATGTCATTTGTTTCCAAAGACTATCAATATACTGGAGCAATGCAAAAATAATAATCTTTTAAAAAGTGAGATATTTAATGGCAAACTTTGGGAGTAAGGGTAGGACTGTAATCCACAGTTATCTCGGGAAATGGGGTTAACATGAGAGTAGTGACCCAGATCAGAGGTAGAGCTGAGCTACTACTTAGTAGACCCCAAGGACTTCACATCTTAAAAAGTGTAGGTTATCTGTTGCTGTTGCTCTTATAATTATTCTTTAAGTCTGTTAAGTAATTCAGTTGTTTATATTATTTAAAAATATACTAAAGTCTATCTTTCATTAATTGTTATTCATATTCAAATAATATTGTGCTTTATTTATAAGAAAAGCAAAATTAACTGGCTAAGGTACCAATTAACTCCCTCTCAGTTACCCACTCCAGGGAAACTCTAGGGAGCAAGCACACTAGGACAAAATAAAACATTCTCAATAAAAGTGAGATTTAGTCTGAAAGCCACGGCAAAAAAATGTCATTTAGCTCTAGTCTATGGAAGAAAGGGTTAGAGAAATCAGGTTTATCTTGACTGTTCAGGACCATATTTGGAGGCAAGTAAAATCTTGTTCAGGGTGCTATCACCTCTTTTTTTATAGCACCTTAAACATTCCGAGTATACCTTACTCTGCACCCCTCCCTGCACCCACCAAAACCTGACTATGATGCGATGTTAAAAATTAACCACATTTTTGAAGTTCCCTAATATATTTATCTCGCAATAGAATTCTGGACAGTATGTTTGTTTCTGACATTATCTTGGTTTTTTTTCATGCTAAAATGAGGCACAAAGTTACTCATTAAATATTGTAAAAGTAAAAACAGGAAACAGATTAACTCTTCCTTCTGAAACAGGTTCAGTATCTCCCACATGAACTGTTGAGAAAGTATGTGAAAAGTACACTAGAAATCAAAATAAAATCTCTTACAAGCCTAACAGAAGAGACGTTCTAATAAAACAGATGACCTGGGATCTAAAACCATACCAAAGTTTATAGAAGAGAAAGCCTAACCAAAGGGGTGTGTGTATGTATTTTTAACTTCTCTCCTCATTCAAATAAAGTAAAAATGTAGTGAAGTGACAGATATTTACCTTGTTCACTGGATTCTCTTACATAGGGCTTAAGGTGAGACATTTTGATAGGTCTCTTAAGTCTATTCCCAGTGTTGTCTCTCAGAACAGCACATCCATTTTCTGTAATATAGTCTATGACACAAGGACCAACCCATTCAGACTGGAAACGACCATCCTTCCACCAATTTTTCCTTTGTCTTAAAACTTCATGACCCACTTTTAGATGAAATGGATTTAATTGCTTTGGTTTCTTTTTAACAATGATTTTGCTTTTATTTAGTTCATCAGAACTGTTATTCTCCATCTACAAGTACAAAATAAAAAAGAGAGAAAGGGAACAAAGGAATAAAAGAGCTATAGTTTCTTGAAGATAAATGCAGACAGTAATGATATTAACAAAATGGTTACTTTTTGAGAAGCTACTTAAAAGGTAGGCATGAATCCCTTTTAATTCTTAAAACAATATTTCAAAGCCAGCATTACCTCAACTTTACTTAAACGGAAACTTAAATAGTAATTTACCCAAGTCAAACAACTGGAAATTAACAAGGCCAGGGATTTGAATTCTACTCTACTTGATTCCAAAATGCATGGTTTTCTCATAACTGTCTCTCAGAATTTCATAGCTAATAAACATAATAAACATTTATCAAGACAAGCAGAATTTGGTAGAAAAAGAATTGGTTTAAAGGTATATGTATATATATATATGTATACATGTGAGTGTGTGTGTCCATGTGTGTATATATGCTATATATATGTGTGTATATATGTATATATTTAATCACTTGATAGATTTTTCAATTAGAGTTTTCTATTAAATAGAATCACCTGGCCCACTGAAGATGTCTTATTCTCCATTAGTTTATCGGCTTCTTTAATTGCATCTAGAATCTTGGCAAACATACTTGTATTATCACCATCCACTTCATAGAGAACATCTGAAGTCTCAGGCACATAAGGATTTCGATTAAACATTTGAAAGTATGGTGTATTTTTAGTAGGCTCCTATTTTAAGGAAAATAAACAACAATTTGTAATAAAACATTTATCTAGGCAAGAAAGTCATAATTCAAAAGTACAGAATTACAAAAAGATATATACCAAGTGAGTTATATTGAAAGCAAATGAAACAGCTGGTAGGTGATCATCCCAGTTGTTTGGGTGTTCAGCACAGTGTTTGGAAAGAAACGTTTTAATTGTGCTAGGTATACTTTCAGTTTGGTTAACAGTTTGAGAGGCGTGAGAAATTACAATTTGCTTTGTGCCAAATAATCCACACAGTTCAACATTGATCTGAAAAATATATAAAACAAAGTTGACTTTAAAACTTATATTTTATTTTTCCTTTGATTAAAAGTTTTCAAAATTTGAATCTTGCCTTTTCCATTAACCATATAGCCATTCTATATAGAAACATATATTTTGTTTAAAACAGTAATTACCATTTATTGAGTCCTTATTATGTGCTGGTGAATGCACTTCATGCTTAACATTATTGTCATAGCTTATGACAATTTTATAAGGTATTATTAATCCCATTTTAAAGATAAGAAGCTGAAGCTTTGGGAAGTCAAGTGCCTGGCCAGAGACACACATACAACTAGGAAGTGGACGACCAGAATTTAACATCAACTCTGAGTTCAAATAACATTTTAATTCAGTAGAGAGTTTCTTTAAAAAAACACTAGGTCACATAATCCAGTTCGCAGCTATGTGACTTTGGCCAAGTCACCAAATCTCTCTGTGTACTCAGTTTCCTTATCTGTAAAATAAGGAAAATCTTACCCCAGGAGTCCTCTGAGGATTATATGAGTAAATCTTTGTAAAGACGTAAAATAGTTCTTGGCAACTAGTAACTTTATAACTCTTAATGTTACTATTGTTGTTGTTATATTTATTATGTGCAGGGCCTAAAAGAAGTCAAAAAGAATTTAGAAAATGTAAAATAATTTACTTTTCCTACCTTACACCTCACACTATTTTTATTATTTTTAATTGGGTAAACTTTTGGCTGATAAATCTGTTTTTTAAAACAAAAGTATTACATTTCTTGTTGCTTTATTGGAAGAAAAGTAGTATCAGAGTAACTAAAAAGGTAAAGCTAATAAATAAAGGAAAAAAGTCCAACGAAAACAAAATTGCACTTCCCAAGCTCCTCTGCAGACAGGACAGTCATGTGATACAGGTCTGGCCAAAAAGATATAAGCAAAAGTTGTTAGGCTTTTAATAGTTGTTGGGCAGACTCGGTTGGTGCCCATTGCCCTCCCTCCTCTTTCTGCCTGAAACGCAGACTTTGTGGCCTGGGCTCTGACATCCATGTTGTAAGCATTAAAACTGAGATTCACGTGTTAAAGATGTTAGAACAGAAAGCTGGAAGCATCAGTTCCCAATAATATTCAGAGTTATACTTCCAACCTTGGACAGCATGGCCTCCTTTTACCTTAGTGTAAAATAAACTCCTAGTGGAGTTTATACATTGGGGGAAAGAGAGGCGTTCTCTGTTACTTGCAGCTGAATACAATTCCTTGTATGTACTAATTTAGCTGTCCCCTTTTAATTCAAAAGTAGTATTTTAAAAAATCCAGAGAATAGGTGTATTTGGGAAAGACTCAATCTGAGGTCATAATCAATGGTTTTAAATGACGGACCTCTGGAAAAGGCTTCAACTTCTTTCTTTCAAGAGGCTGCCTAAGAATGATCCAGTGAATCCATTTGTGAAATACTATCTTGATATCCTTATCCCAATAGCCTTTTTTCTTCTCAGCAAATCAGACATTCCATTAGTGGTTACAATTTTGGTTTCCCATAAGACATATTTTTAAAATTAAGTAATTTTCCATTTGAAAATGTTTTTTCTCTTTCCTTCAGAGGTTTACAAAAAGTTCTTTGTACATTTTTATTGAAACAATTTAGCAAATATCTAAGCCAAGTTATATTAGAAACATAACATCTGTATTTTCATCCAACTGTATAATAAACCTCCCACTTTGTGTATTATGTTCCAATCTCATTTCAACACTTTAACAGTGTTTTCTGTCAGTATTTGCTGACAAAATAAATTTATTTTGCTTGCTGTGAAATATTTAAGCCATTTAAGTCACAGCAAAAAGAACATATTTTTCCTAATCGTATGTAATTTTTAGTTTTTTTGTTATTATTAAACCTCACAAAAAGGCTTATAAACATTTACCATTAACTTTGGTAAATTTTTCAAAGACCTGGATTGATTATCACGTGATTTTAAATATGACTGGAAAAAACTGCTGGCAGTTCATATTAGCTTTACACTGTCATTATCTAATATCTTGAAGCACTATATTCACTTAAGGTGAGACCATTCATTAATAAAAATGGCAAATCATTATTTCAAATAGCGTTCTTGATAATTTCAAATTCTGGTGGCCAATTTCCTATCAGATGGAATTAGTTCATATTTGTTTTCATTCCATTAATGTGTCTATGAAAGAGCTAGTACCACAAGTTAATTAGAAGTGTTAGCTCTATTTTTTTTTTTGTGGTTGCTAAGTGACTGCATTATTAATATTATTTTGTTTTACTGCAAAAAAATTAAGCCACCTGGCTATTCTATAAGGTGTAGTTTGGTGAAAACTAGATGATAGCCGTACATTCAATTATTGCTAAAAGCAAAAGAATTAGTCAGGGAACCACTGCAGACTCCTACACGTTGTGGATTTTCACTTCTTCTCAGGATATCTTCACATTACCAAGTGTAACACAACATCGTCTGCCTTATTGATGCAGGATGCTATTATCAATCTATACCTATTATTAGCAAGGCTTCATTTCTTTATTAGATAAAAGAAAAATCTGAACAGAAGTTCTAATACTGTCATCCCACAAAATGGATTGTTTTACACACCCTATTTTGCAGACTACTACTGTGCCAATCAAGGCAGGCAAGATTATGCTACAGTTACAAAACACATTAGTATCTTGGTGGCTTAACTCAACAGTTGTACTGTTTGTTCATTCAAAGTCAGCGGCAGGTCAGAGTGTCTCTCCAAGCAGCAACTCTCTACTAGGTGCTTCAGTAAATATATAATATGTAACATATACATAATAAAACTCTTTATCCAGGTTTTTAATTTAATATGTTGTAAACATTGTTCATCCCATTTCCTTTCTTTATAAACGTCATTTGCAATGGCTACACAATATTTCATCATGACTGCACATATTTTTCTAAAACGCTGCATTTTTTTTGGCTATTTGTTTCCCATCTTTTGCTAAAATAAATAGCATTGTGGTATTTAGAATAAACAAACAAACAAAAAGAGCCATGCTTATACTTTAGGTAATTGCCTTATAATAAATTCTTACACATAGGTTGCTAACCAAATGACAAAAATATATCTATGGCTCTTAATGGATCTTTGGCAAATTATTTTACAAAAGAACTAGTTTCAAGTTGCAATGCTACCAGTAATGTAAGGCTATATCATTCTATCTTTAGTCTGTTTGGTAGTATTACTGTTTGTTGATTAGATAAGCAAAAAGGGGTCTTAATTTGCATTACTTATTACTATTGAGTTTGAACACTTTTCCATGTTTATTATTCTTATTACCTCTTGTGAACTATGTTTTCAGCCATTGACTAAATTTTTTTGTTTGAATCTTTTATAATAAAGACATTATTATAAAAGATATTATTTATAATAAAGACATTATTTCCTGCATGGATTTGTTTTATTTTTGCTGGCCTACTTCTTAGCTTTTATGTTTGGGTTATTTTACCACACATATGTTTCTAATTTTTATGTAGCCAAATTTGGTGATGTTTTCCATTAAAATTTATACCACTGTTCCTAAGCTTAGAAAGTTACTTCCATCTCTAGAGATGATTAAAAAAAATCAGTTGTATTTTTTTGTTTCAATTAAAAAAATAAAAATTCTTTAATCTACCTAAAAACAAGGTAATTTTGGTATGTGGTATATAATTCTAAAACATTACAGAAATAATTAGAAACAACTAGAAAATTGTCATCTATGCTGTTAATTAAATTTATTCAATAATACTTCTCTACTCCACTCATTTGTGATGCCAGCTCTATCATTTTAACCATGGTTACCAAACTCTATGCCAAGGTGCTGCCTTAACATCTGTTGGACATCTGGAAAACTACTAGCTTAGGATAGTTTATAGTCTCAACATCTGATAAGGCTACAATCTTTTTAATAATGTCACATCTTCACAGAACTGGTTTTTCGGTAGATGCTGACATAAAGCAACTACTGTGTAAAAATCAATGTAAAATGAGAAATGAGGATGGCACTGTCCAATCTGATTCCAAGATTTGAGAGGCTGACCAGTGTGCAAAAGGTCACACATGCCATCAATAAACAATTGTGGTTATTTGAGAAAAAATAAAAACATTTTTTCTTTCAACTTATGAGTTTTTTTTAACGGTTCAGTGGTTAGGACTCATGCAGAAAAGAGTTAACATGTATTAACCTTAGGTCTTAAGGTTGCTATCCCTTAAAAGTCCTGATTGATTACAAGGTTGGCCCCTGACTCATGTGTAGGAACTTGAATTTGGGAAGGGTTTCCACCATTTCCTAAATGATAAGGGTGGCTCACTGTATCTAACCTGTTTATATAAACAAGGTGGTTTATGCTGAACACCTTTCCTTTGAGAGTCTAGAATTTTGGTACATGCCAGGCAGACGGTACCTATGTGACCAGCCTGCAATAACAATCCTAGGCACTGAGTCTCTAGTAAGCTTCAGTAGTAGATAACATTTTACATGTTTTGCTTCAACTCCTTGCTGGGAGAATTAAACATGTACTGTGTGATTCTAATGGGAGAAGACAACTTAGATACTTGTACCTGATTTCTCCTAGAATTCTCCCCCATGAGCTTTTTCTCTGTTTTGTTTTGTAAACTTTCATTATAATAAATCTTAGCTATAAGTATGAACATTTGCTGAGTCTTCCTAGTAAATCATAAAACCTGAAGATAATCTTAAGGACCCCCTGACACAGGACCTAACTACGTAATAAATATAATATTAGTGTGATATTAGTATTTCTTTTGGACTGAGAAATCAAAGGTGCTATGAACCAAGACAGTCTTGCTTTTTCTTTTTCTTTTTTTTCCAATACCAGTATCCTGTTAATTATAAAAAAATTTAAATATGCCTTAAGTACAGTACTTATATTCCTTTTTTACAATGTTCATGTATATTCTTGTCTGCTTTTTCTTTAAGGTTAACTTTAATCTGGAAAAAAGGCCAGGGTAAAGAGAAAAGCTCCCTCTTTTTTAATGCTGATTATAAACTCATGAATTACATAAATTAATTTTGATTTGAAAAAATCAATACCTTTCAATATAAAATATTCTCATTCATGAAAATCAATACCTTTCAATATAAAATATTCTCATTCAATATAAAATATTCTCATTCATCATTTAGTCAATTCTCCCTCTATACATCAATTGGAATTTTTAAGCTAGAAGTAAATAGAGATTATATGATCCAACCACCTCATTTCAGTTTGAGGAAACCCAAAGATAGATTACCAACTAGTAAGTGACACAATAAGTACTAAAATCCTGGTCTCTTAATTTCCAGTCCAACTACCTTTGTACTATACAATATTAAACCCCTATATCTGCAGCAATTTATCTAAATTTATTAAGCACCCTATAATCTACAAGTGTGCTAGGCACTGAACGGTAAGCTTCTAGATCTAAGGAGTTTATTTATCTTACCTGATGAATGAACTCATCTCTTTGGTCCATTATTATTTTCTGAGGAGGTCCATATAAGAAAAATATATTGATAATAGCTTTAGAAATTTCTGATGCTGAAACATCACATAGAGGCAAAATCACAACCCATTTTGTGAACAAATCTGTCATGATTACAGCATATACATGACTTCTGTTGCTTGTATGAAATGGGCCCATCAGATCAACAGTAACTATACTCCATGGATTTTCCACCTTGAGAAGGTGCTGTTTAGGTGCTAGCATAACTGTATTTTTTGCCACTTGACAATGCTGACAAGCATATACCTACAAATAGGAATACAATACACAAAAGACATGCAAATGTTAATATATTCAACATAATAAAAACAGTCTTATAAATCTGAACTTTAAAATGGTCAATAGGTACTTTTTGTTTTAAAGAAGAAACTTTTGGACTGCTCTAGAATAGAATAAAATCTATTCAGGATAATAAGCAAATATTAGTTGCTACTACTATTCGATGACCATATTAAAGAGTCTTATTCACATGGAACATAATTCTGGTTTTCCTTCAATAAGTATTTATTAAATGAATAGATCTTAACACAAGTTTGCTATAATTTTTAAATCAGTATGTAAATATATAGTAATTTGTATTAGTAAAAATTGTTTCTTTTAAAGTTATCACTCTTATAAGTTTATTCATCTATTCCAACAAGTATTTATTAAGATATAATTTTATTCAAATAATATTTATAGATGCAAGAAATTCCTTTAGGTCTTGAGAAAAGAGAATGGACAAAAAGCCCATGCTGTCATGGAGCTTTCATTTGAATGAGATCAATCGATCAACTTATGGATGGTGCCATTGCTCAATGTATTTCTGGAATTCTACTTTGGAAACTACTTTCAAACTAACTCCTGAACAAAATTAAAAAACAATCTTATTGAATTATAGTTACTTTTGATCAAAATTTTTATTTTCTAACTTATGCACAAATTACCTCTGGTTCTTTCCAAAAATCATGTCCATTCTCAAATGATAATGATTTGATGAAGATTTCATCAAATGTTTACAAAGGAATTTGTGGCAGGTTCTAAATGCAAATACAAATATTGAATACCTGCATAGACTCATAAGCTGGTAACTCAAAAATGGCACTCTGTTAAATGCTGGTTTAATTTTTTATGCCTAAAATGACAGTTTTTTTGATGCGCTATTGCAATTATTAAAGGGATCTCACATACATAGCAAGGAATTTCTACCATTTGCAAACTGGACATAATACAAAGAGTAGAGATCAGTTGATTTACCAACAGAAATCCCAGAATTTCTAGGTCAATTTTCTATTAGAAGAAGCTGAAGGTCCTAGTGGATTATAAAGTTACAAAGTTCACACCAATTTCATTATCTTCACAAATTGATTTTGCATTTAGTTGATTTTGGGTTTCTGCCATATTTGACATTCTCTATGTCAAGATGAAATAGGTGCAAAAGATGAGAGTACACACTGCACTTGATTTATTATGAACTTATTCACCTCTCAAGAAAAGATGGGATGACTGCCATAAAAGAGCTAACAATTGAATCAAAGGAATTTCAGCCCCACTTATATTCTGCCTATACAAAAGAGTTCAATGATGAAAATCTGGTTCTTTAAAAAAAAAAAAAAAAAATCTATCTAAATATAATGTTTAAATAATACTTTGTTCTAGTTCAAATTATACTTCAGTGATTTTAAAGAATTTTGAAAGGAAACAAAACTCCCTTTAAGTGTTAGTACAAAAACTACCTACACAAAAAGTACTTAATGAGGAAGTGTTACCCAGAGCAAATCTGGAGCAATCATGAAGTCTGAATATCTATTACAAAGACAGTATTCAAAATATTCTAAAAACATAAGCCATACCCACTGTTTGACATCATTGGTCACAGAAGTCCAATAGTAATTGGATTCCACTAGAGTAAGGGTTCTGGATATGCCATGATGGGCTCCAGTGTCATTTTCATGGCATTCTCTTAGGACTTTCTTTTTTTCTTCTTCTGAAACAATTACCAAACGATTTTGTTTTCTGTCTTTTCCAACATAAAACAGCTTTTTTTCTGGAATAAATGATACCAAAAGATATAATTGCAATTTTTAGAGACCTATATTAGTTTTAATATAATCAAAGCCTTTATTTTGAAACTATGAGGCATCTTTTTAAATTAAAAACCCTTTTCCAAGACAAAATATTTATTTGTAATGATGCTACCATAAATGTGAAAGGTCCTCAGCTGTTACACATACTAGATATATAAGAGAAGCACTAGCTGCCATCATTTTGTACCTAGCAATAAAAATGAAGCTAGCTTGTTCACTAAAGCACATGATAACTATGGGAGTATAAAATTATTTTTCTATGGGAGTACTCAAACTAGAAAAATACTTATAGGCACCTCCTAAAAATGGCATAATTATCAAATAAATTATGTACAAATAAGCAACTTCAGGAACAGAATTTTCTGAAATAGTATTTCATTACAACTCCAATTTTGTAAGCAATCACGTCTCTTAAATTTTTCCGAATTTGAGTAAGAGGTTGGGTTGGTAAAGCCAGAGAGTGGGAGAACCTTAATCCTCAAGACAGTTCTTGGTTTCCTTTTGGGAAACACCTGAGAAGAATCTACAGCTATGGAGCAACCAGAGCATGGAGAAAACCACTGCCTCTCCAGCGTGGATAAGTGTTCAAACTCCAAAATATGCCATTAAACTATTAATGTGCTGAATTAAACCCATTCTAAGTGGAACGGTCTTAAATTAGAAGGCAAGCAACTTGAGGGCAGGAACTTTATCATATTCATCAATGTATTCCCAATACCTAAAATGTGATTTGCGCACAGTAGGAACTGGGTAAATTATCTGCTGAATATATGATTAAATAAATTAATCAATGAATCCTCACTTTAAGAGGTAATAGGCGTGCCTATTATTAGAAGAGATGTACGTAGGGAGTTATTTATTAGCAGGTATTTATTATCTTAGAATTTTCTTGGCTTGCTTTGAAGACAGCCCAATTCTGTACCTATTCAAAACAACAACATTCATTTAGTTATCTGGCGACTGTACTTCCTGCTTGTCTCATTCCAATCTTCTCTTCCCTTCCCCTTTGGAAGAGGAAAAAGGGGTAAAAATTATCATAATCTTTCAAGATAAATATTCTGCCTTTCAAATATTTAATTCATTTAGGGAGATTCTGGGGTCCAAAAATAAATGTAATCCTAAGATTATTTAACAGCAGTGGGAGAAGGGACTCACAGAAATAAATATAGTAAACAAACAAGTTAACTTTATCAATATTTTCATATTAAGCATCAAATAAGTTCTTCATTGATAGTAACATGAGTGCTTCGAAGTGCACCATTAGAGTAGGAACCACCTACTTTTTCATGGTATCATTTTCTATGATTTTATGCCCTTTTCATGTTTACTGGCCTTCGATTAGCTTCAATGTGATTTTTACTTTGCTTTTGATTGAGTGGTACCATCAATTCAACTGGTAATTGTTTAGCAACAAATTACTACAGAAATTCTCAGGATTCCACAAAAAACACATACAGAGAATCATCTATATTAACTCTATGTTCAAGATTTGAAGCCTTAATTTTACCTTTGAAGACAAATTTTTTTGCCGCTCTTCTTATGCCACTTCTCTCACTCGGCAATGTGGTTGGATGATATTCACCAGTTCGTTTATAATATGCAATCTGTTTAAGATGAAGGTCACCATTTTTTCCATTACGGACCATTGTGAACCTAGGTAAAATGTATTTAAAGATATAATTTAAATAATAAGCTAATTCAGTTGCTATTTCAGTCCAGGTTTCTGTCGTATTTCTGTTTACCTATGAACTGGACATTCCCAAAATACTATCTATGTCAAAGATAATTGTAGTATAGAAAAGAACAGTGTGACGTAGATGAACTAAAATATTCAAGTGCTATTTTTGAGATACAGAATGACAAATTATCTTGTCTCTTTCCATGTGACAAGAAATGCTGAAAATTTTCCACATACTGGGAAAAAAATGAAGTACACTTCAAAAAGTTTTACTTAAAGTCACTCATTACCATCAATTGAAATGTTACTCATTTAGGATGGTTCTGTTATGAAACACTTAAATAAATGATAGGTTATAAGGAGAGAAATGTAGTTTAAAATTATTCCTAAATAATATATGCATGGTCACTGCAAAATGCAAAAACCCATTCAAATAATTTAGGAGAAAGATATATTTTGGAAATGTTCAAATGATAAATGACAGAGAACCTATTCAGTTAGGCTAGATCACTTTTCTGAACTCCATGTTAGCTGCTTTTTTCAAACAGAAATGATTTTTGATCTTTTGCATACCTTCTCTATATTATAAAGAAAAATTTGACTGTACTGACCAAGACAAAGCAAAACTTACCTATTTTAAACCCTAAGTAATATGAGAAACCACTACATTAAAAAGAAAAAAAAACCATTTTCTTTAATTTTTTCAGATAAAAGGAACTATCCTTTGCTGGTTATTCTGTTTGCCACCACCCCCACCCATCCAGAATCATTTTTGGCCCTTTCTTGTCCTGCTGCCATACCTTAGGAGCCTGACCCTTACAGACTGCATTTATAGTTTTCTATTCCACAAAGTCCATCCTACACCAGTATAAAAGATAGACTGAGGTGGAAAGATAGAAAGGTCAGTATAGGTCAGTAAAGGGACTACTGCATAATTAAGATAAAATTCTGAGTCAAAGCAGTGTCAGTGGAAATGGATAGATAAATTTTATAAGAACTGTGGCTGACTGAATGTGCAGAGTGAATAAAAAGAAAAGTCTGGGATTATCTCTGTAGTTCTGGCTTGGGAGAAAGATGACAAGTATTAAACATGTATTAAGCTCACAGATGAACATGTGAGTGGTAGATAAAATTAAGGCAGTGGAAGGAGGATTTCATGGAAAGTGCACTGTGTAAGAAGAACAGTAGACATTTCCTTATCCTTTAACATTCACATTAAAAAGTTCAATCATCTATGAATCCTTCCTGACCATATCTATTTCCTCTCAGGTAGAATTTGTGCACACCTTCCTTGCTACACCCACAGTACATATTATAAATCCCTCTGAGAGTAGCCAGAGGAATAGGAAAAAAGCCAGAAGAGGTTCTGGTCATAGAAGCCTAGGGAATAAAGAGTTCTTAAGCACCAAATAAAGGAGAGGTTAAGTGATATAAGAACTAAAACATGTCTAGTGGTTTTGGCAATAGTTACAGTAGTGCAGGGCAGGTGGCAAACAAATTGCAACCGTGTAAGGAATAAATGGGCATTGAGGAAGTGGATTTAGTATGCTTAAGTTTTGTTATGAAGGCAATTAACTACATGACAGGTGCTAGAGACAAATATGAGGTTTATTCGTTGATCTAAAAAATATTATTAGGTATCTGCTATGTGTCAGATACAACCCCAGCGATAGAATAATGAACAAGACATATCCTCATGAGCCTTATGGAGTTTACATTCTATAAGAGTTAAGAGATTGTTTTGACATCCATGTTCACAGCAGCATTATTGCAATAGTGAAAAGGTAGAAACAATCTAAGTTTCCATCATTGGATGAACAGATAAAAAAAATGAGATATATGCATACAATGGAATACTTATTCAGCCTTACAAAGGAAAGAAATTCTCGCACGAACTACAACATGGATGAATCTTGAGAACATTATGCTATGCGAAATAAGCCAGTCGCAAAAACACAAATACTATATGATTCCACATATACAAGGTACCTAGTGTAGATGAATTTATAGAGGTGGAAAGTAGAATGGTGGTTGTCAGGGGGAAGGAGGTGTGAGTAATGAGGAAGTTATTATTTTAAAGGGTACAGAGTTTTAGTTATGCAAGAAAAAAAGAGTTCTGGAGATGAAGGGTGGTGATGGTTGCACCACAATGTAAATGTATTTAATATCACTAAACTGTAAACTTTAAAATAGTTAGGATGATAAAGATGTCATCTAGGACTTTCATAGCTAGAAAAGAGAAGTTAATGTCTGACTTCAAAGCTTCAAAGGACAGGCTGACTCTCTTATTAGGAGATAATGCAGCTGGTGACTTTAAGTTGAAACCAATGCTCATTTACCATTCCAAAAATCCTAGGGCACTTAATAAAATCTACTCTGCCAAATTTACTCTGCCTGTGTTCCATAAGTGGAACAATAAAGCCTGAATGACAGCACATCTGTTTATAACATGGGTTTACTGAATATTTTTAGCCCACTGTTGAGAGCTACTGCTCAAAAAAAAGATTCCTTTCAAAATATTAATGTTCATTGACAATGCACCTGGTCACCCAAGAGCTCTGATGAAGATGTACAATGAGATTAATGTTGTTTTCACACCTACTAACACAACATCCATTCTGTAGCCATGGATCAAGGAGTAATTTTGACCTTCAAGTTTTATGACGGTTATGTGCCACTTAATGATGGGGATAGTTCTGAGAAATACATTGTTCATCATTGCGCTAACATTATAAAGTTTACTTACACAAACCTAGATGGCATATAGCCTACTGTATTCCTAGACTAGCTGGTATAGCCTATTGCTTCTACGCTACAAGCCTATACAGTGTGTTACTGTATAAAAAAACAACACAAGATTAAATCAAGCACAAGAGAAAATGATGCAATCAAGAAACGTAGTACGCACAGTCTGTATGAGGCTGCTGCTGGTGTAATATGGCATACTTTTATATATACATATAGAAAGAATACACTCTAAAATAACAAATAGTATAGTAAATACATAGACCAGTAACATAGTCATTTATTATCAAGTATTACATACTGTACATAATTGTATGTGCGCTATACTTTTACATGACTGACAGTGCATGTTTGTTTACATCAGTATCACCACAAACACATGAGTAACATGTTGCACGAGGACATTAGAATGGCTGCAACATCACTTGGCAATAGGAATTTTTCAGCTCCATAATTTGATGGGACCACTGTCATATATGTGGTCCACTATTGACACAAAAATCATTTTGCACCTCATGACTGTTATTTAAGAAATGTATTTTGTAAGGCTATAGCTGCCATAGTGATTCCTCTGATGGATCTGGACAAAGTAAATTGAAAATCTTCTGGAAAGGATTCACTAGTCTAGACCACTAAAAACATTTGTGATTCATGGGAAGAAGTCAAACTCTCAACATTAACAGGAGTCTGAAGAAGTTGATTCCAGCCCTCAGGGATCACTTTGAGGGATTCAAAAGTTCAGTGGAGGAAATAACTGCAAATGTGGTAGAAACAGCAAAAGAAATAGAATTAGAAGTAGAGCTTGAACATATGACTAAATTGCTACAATCTCATGATAAAACTTTAACAGATGAGAAGTTGCTTCTTATGGATGAGCAAAAAGTGTGATTTATTGAGATAGAATCTATCCCTGGTGAAGATGCTGTGAAGGTTGTTGAAATGACAACAAATAATTTAGAATATTATATAATCAGTGGATAAAACAGCAACAGGGTTTGAGAGGACTGACTCAAATTTTGAAAGAAATTCTACTGTGAGTAAAATGCTACCAAACAGTATCATATGCTACAGAGGAAGCATTTATGAAAGGAAGTATTAATTGATACAGAAAGCTTCACTGTTATTTTAAGAAATTGCTACAGCCACTCCAACCTTCAGCAGCTATCACCCTCATCAGTCAGCAGCCATCAACATGCAGCAAGACCCTCCACCAGCAAAAAGATTATAACTTTGCTGAAGATTCAGATGAAGGTTAGCATTTTTTAGCAATAAAATATTTTTTAATTAAGGTATGCACATTTCTTAGACATAATGCTACCGCATACTTAATAGACAACAGTATAGTGTAAACATAACTTTTATATGCACTGAGAAACCGAAAAATTTGTGTGACTTGTTTTATTGTGATATTCACTTTATTGTGCTGGTCTGGAACCAAACCTGCAATATCTCCAAGGTATGTCTGTAGTAATCATGACCGTGTGATACTGACAAAATGATAGCCACTGGTCAGTGGAACAGAATAGATTCTCCAAAAACAGAGCCACGAAGAAATGATAAATTGATTTTGAAAAAAGTGCCATGGTAATTCAATAGAGAATAAATAACATTTATAAGAAATGACGCAGGAACAAGTAAACATCCATATGAAAAAAAAAGATGAATCTCAACTCATATCTTGCGCTAATTGTAAAAATTAACTTACGATGGGTCATAGACCTAAATGTAAAACCTGAAACTACAGAACTTCTAGAAGACAACAAAAGATTTTCTTGGTGAGCTTAGGTTCCCAGACAGCAAACAAAAAGAACTACCCATAAAAGAAAAAATTAAAAATTTTGTTCTTATAAAGATACTGTTAAGAAAATAGAGAAACTAGAGTTGGGAGAAAATATCTGCAGTCCATATATTAATAAACAACTTGTGTCCAGAATTCATAAAGAATTCTCAAAGCTCAATAATAAAAAAAATCCAATTTAAAAAATGGGAACAGGATTT
>NW_011888792.1:18373282-18376843 GCF_000151845.1 Pteropus vampyrus
ACACAAAAATCATTTTGCACCTCATGACTGTTATTTAAGAAATATATTTTGTAAGGCTATAGCTGCCATAGTGATTCCTCTGATGGATCTGGACAAAGTAAATTGAAAATCTTCTGGAAAGGATTCACTAGTCTAGACCATTAAAAACATTTGTGATTCATGGGAAGAAATCAAACTCTCAACATTAACAGGAGTTTGAAGAAGTTGATTCCAGCCCTCAGGGATCACTTTGAGGGATTCAAAAGTTCAGTGGAGAAAATAACTGCAAATGTGGTAGAAACAGCAAAAGAAATAGAATTAGAAGTAGAGCTTGAACATATGACTAAATTGCTACAATTTCATGATAAAACTTTAACAGATGAGAAGTTGCTTCTTATGGATGAGCAAAAAGTGTGATTTATTGAGATAGAATCTACCCCTGGTGAAGATGCTGTGAAGGTTGTTGAAATGACAACAAATAATTTAGAATATTATATAATCAGTGGATAAAACAGCAACAGGGTTTGAGAGGACTGACTCAAATTTTGAAAGAAATTCTACTGTGAGTAAAATGCTACCAAACAGTATCATATGCTACAGAGGAAGCATTTATGAAAGGAAGTATTAATTGATACAGAAAGCTTCACTGTTATTTTAAGAAATTGCTACAGCCACTCCAACCTTCAGCAGCTATCACCCTCATCAGTCAGCAGCCATCAACATGCAGCAAGACCCTCCACCAGCAAAAAGATTATAACTTTGCTGAAGATTCAGATGAAGGTTAGCATTTTTTAGCAATAAAATATTTTTTAATTAAGGTATGCACATTTCTTAGACATAATGCTACCGCATACTTAATAGACAACAGTATAGTGTAAACATAACTTTTATATGCACTGAGAAACCGAAAAATTTGTGTGACTTGTTTTATTGTGATATTCACTTTATTGTGCTGGTCTGGAACCAAACCTGCAATATCTCCAAGGTATGTCTGTAGTAATCATGACCGTGTGATACTGACAAAATGATAGCCACTGGTCAGTGGAACAGAATAGATTCTCCAAAAACAGAGCCACGAAGAAATGATAAATTGATTTTGAAAAAAGTGCCATGGTAATTCAATAGAGAATAAATAACATTTATAAGAAATGACGCAGGAACAAGTAAACATCCATATGAAAAAAAAAGATGAATCTCAACTCATATCTTGCGCTAATTGTAAAAATTAACTTACGATGGGTCATAGACCTAAATGTAAAACCTGAAACTACAGAACTTCTAGAAGACAACAAAAGATTTTCTTGGTGAGCTTAGGTTCCCAGACAGCAAACAAAAAGAACTACCCATAAAAGAAAAAATTAAAAATTTTGTTCTTATAAAGATACTGTTAAGAAAATAGAGAAACTAGAGTTGGGAGAAAATATCTGCAGTCCATATATTAATAAACAACTTGTGTCCAGAATTCATAAAGAATTCTCAAAGCTCAATAATAAAAAAAATCCAATTTAAAAAATGGGAACAGGATTTGAACAGATACCTCATTAAAAAAGATATGGGTGGCAAATAAGCACATGAGAAAGATACTCAACACCATTAGACAATAAAAACTGCAAATTAAAACCACAATAAGATACCACTAAATATCCATCACAATGGCAAAACAACAACAAACAAACCTAACTATACTAAGTATTACCAAGGATGCAGAGCATTGCTGGTGAGAATACAAAGTGATGTAAACATGCTGCAAAACAGTTTTAACCCAAGAGAAATGAAAGTATATATTCACACAAAAATCTGCATGTGACTATTGCTAGAAGCTTTATTCATAACAGACAAAACCTGAAAACAATCCAAATGATTATCAATTGATGAATGGATAAACAAATTGTGGTAGATACACACAGTGGTATACTACTCAGTACAGATAAGGGACAAACTATGAATATACCTAACAATATGAATGAATCTCAAAATCATTATACTAAGTGAAAGAAGCCAGACACAAAAGACTACATACTATATCCTACTATTTATATGACATCTAGAAAAGCCAAAACTATAGAGAGATGATTTTTTAAAAATTAAAAAGAAATTTATTAAACTACAAAAGCAATTTTTAAATTGCAAACATTTATACAGTACTTTGCTGTGATGATCTTCACAACATCTAATGGAGTAGATACTAGTTTTATATCTATGTTATAGATTTAAAAATATGGAGGTTCAGAAAGATTACCCAGTTGACTCATAGCAACACAGTATGTGCATGCGCTGACATTTGAACCTTGGTCTCTGCTGCTTCAAATTTCATGTTGTTTTTTTTTTCCCCCCTGCTACACTAGTAATTATTTGTCAACCTCAGCTTTCATAATACTAGGTTTGGGCCTCTTAGAAAAGTTATAAAATGATTTTATATTAAATAATTTAGATTACAAATAAGAAATTAAAGAGGTCTTGTTAAATCTTAATGTTTACATTGTTTCACAGTGTTTGGGACACAGTGGACATTCGACTATTTGTGAATGAATAATTACATGCATTTCCTGATAGGAGAGGTATCAATGAATTAAAAGAGGGCACATATTCCAAAGGTAACTATTATTTCACTTCTGGGAAGACATTCATTTCCTTATATACGGCACTGCAAGTGGGGTATATCTAAGAAGGTAAGGCTTTTAGGAGTCAATTTCTAGTGTGTGAAGCCACCTAAGGCTCAGTATCCATATTTGGAAAAAGGATATAAAACTTATCCCTCCTTTTTCATAATTATGTGGATCAATAATATAATGGATTTAAAAATCTTTCCAAATGGTAAATCAATATAATTATTGTTAATATACTTAAGTATTATTATCATCCATATCAAGCTGTTCAAAGAAACATCCTTTTCTTTTCTCAAAATCTTTATTTACAACAAATAAGATTTTAAAATCTCATTCCTTTCGCTAATGGTGATTAACGTTTTCTAGCAATGTTTATAATGTTTCACCAACAACAAAACCTAGAAACTGTATCAACAGTTGTATACTTTATAATGAGATTACAGTCTAATGTGGTTTACAAGCTTCAAGTTCTAGCAGTAAAAACTGATGACAAATAGAACATGCACAAGACAGAAAAATCAGTTAACAAAAAGTAGTGTTTTAAGTAGTTAAACGCTTGCTGCTAGTATTTGTTATTTACATATAGGAAAAAGTTAAAGAACCAGTAGTTGGTTTTTTTTTTTTTTTTTTTGAAGTATATTCACCATTTGGTCCCTAGAAACCATCCATTTAAGTAGTTAATGAGAAAATGGCTTTAACTTGTAGTATGGAGAACACTTTCAATATCCAAATATTATTAAACGAAGGTATCATTTACAAGGGAGAATTAAGTGGTTTGAGTTATATTAAAAAAAAATGAAGATTATATTAGGCCTTATTTGGATATGCTCATAGTTTCAAGAATTTTTGTTAAAAAATAATTTCTTGTGTATTAAAACATGTAGGAATAAGAAAAGGTAGTGAAGGTGGCTCATTACAACTTCTAGTTTCACAAGAGGAAGTGTCAGGGTCATATTTGGTTGAACATTTACACTTA
>NW_011888792.1:18378018-18380284 GCF_000151845.1 Pteropus vampyrus
AAGAGGAGGCGTGGCCGCGATTCGCTGGTGTAGTAGTTCCTTGCAGTACCTCTATGTGGCTCTTCTGCTGCTTCTAAGCAGAGAAGACCGGCGTCCACGCTAACAGCTGGAGTCGCCTAACGCCTCACCCCTGCCCCTGGATTAAAGGGAAACCAAGACCTTGAATGGGCTCCGCTGTCTCCAGCCGCTGGCCTGACAAGAGCAGCCGTGGCAGGTGAGGGCCCAGAGATCGAAGGAGAACCAAGACGGAACCTGGTCACCCAAGGTTTGCGGCCGCTGCTGAGCGGTTGCTTTGTCTCCTTCTGAGCTCCGCAGAGCTTTAGACACGCGCTCCTCTGAGGGGAAGGTGCCAAAGCGAAAGGCAGCGTGGGCTCGGAGGAGTGGCAGTAGAGCCCTGAGGGTCGTTTAGTGTCTTAGTTATACTTTCTCTTCCACCTCTTCTGCCCCCTCCTCCATTGCTTCTCTTTTTCATTTCTTGGATTTGCGGTATCATAGGTTGCAGCTCAGATAAGAGGACAGTGCCGAGTTCCTAGCTGGTACTCCAGGCTTTGGTCTCTCTCCATCAAATTAGGAAGCCTTGCGTTTGGGGACTGTTGTGGCTAGAGATGGCTGTTTTTATTTTCAGTCTTTAGTCTTTATTTCTCTGCTCCTCGCCACCTCCACCCGCACTGCAAAAGAACAAAAAGGCTCCATGCGTTGCAGTTTTCCAGAGAAAGGACGGTTCCTGCCGGTCACTGCGGTATCTAATTAGTTGAAAAGTGTGGTATTCTCTTGGGCTTCTAGGGAGAAGGGGCAAGGGTGATGACCAGTGAATTTTATTTACTAGGTTCTCGACGACTTCCTGGGAGTTTACGACCTTTGGAGTCCTGTGGATAACGCTTGCCTTGCTTTAGCATGCTAGAAGACTTAGCTGTGAAAGAAGGAAGCATGGCTGACTTTAGCACCTACCATCCTTGCTCTACACTGGGATAGGCTTTTTGTTTTACTATTGAAAAATCTTGAATGAAACAGTTTTTGTTTCAGGCAATGAAACAATAACGATAGCTACTATTAACTGAATTCTTCTGTGTGCCAAGTGCTTCACATCTTTTCTCATATAGTCTCAACAATTCCATGAAGTATATTAGATTACGATTCTCATTTTACAGAACTAGGAACTAAGGTTTAGTGAAGTCACGGAACTCGCCCTAAATAAACTTTTGCTGCTATTAAACACTTGAACCAGTATTAGAAAACAGATTTTTCAGACTCCAAAACCTATTAATTATTAATTATAATACTGCTGTTGTCCTAACGTTGTTCTTCATCACTTCTAACATTTTCACTAAGGTTTGCAGAAGCTGAAAATACTTGGTATGCCTACTTATGTGTCAAACGAAAGACAGACATGATCTCTGTCTTCACTGAGTTTCAACATTGTGATACAGAATCAAGTAGTTCAGAAAACAAAATGCTGTACTTACTGTAGTATAGGCTTGTTTAAAGCTGGTAATTAAACTGATGTGCAGAAGATTCATACTTGTACGATCAAAGCTTACTGTTTAAGTTTTAACTTCTAACATTTGCATGTTGGTTGTGAAGGCATTAAACTGAACATTAATAGAACATTTATTGATTACTCGAATAAGTGCTATGCACCAATTAAGTAATGGGAATATAAATGAAGTCCTTGTTCTCCAAAAGCTCCATGCAACTACATATAAATAGTATTATGGAACCATTAATTTTCTTAAGTGGAAACGATGTTGTGGTTATGTAGAAGAATGTCCTTATTTTTAGACATGCATACTAAAGTATTTAGAGATGAAGTATGTTGATGTCTACAACTTACTTTCAAATGGTACAGTAAGTATACATATATGTGTGTAAAGAAATAGAAAGTAAATATGGTAAAATGTTAGCAATCGTCGATTCTAGTGGTGGCTGCATGGCTGTTTATAGCGAACTGTTCTTTCAACTTTTCTCAATGTTTAAAATTTTTCATAATAAAAAATTGGGGAGAAAAAACTCAAACTCCAATGGAAACATGATTTTTTGAAATTTTTATTAAATTTATTGGGGTGACATTGAATAACAAAATTACATAGGTTTCAAGTGTACAATTCTGTAATACATCATATGAATATTCATTGTGTGTTCACCACCCAAAGTCAAATCTCCTTATGTCACCATATTTGTGACTCCCTTTACCTTTGCCTACCTCTTCCCTACCCCCAACCCCTTTTCTTTCTGGTAACCACCATACTATTGTCTATGAGTTTGTGTT
>NW_011888792.1:18380459-18465916 GCF_000151845.1 Pteropus vampyrus
ACCATGAATAATGGTGCAGTGAACATAAGGGTACAAATATCTTTAAAGGTAAAGGTGTTCAAATTTTGGGAGTAGATACCCAGAAGAGGGATTGCCAGGTCATATGGTAATTCTATTCTTAATTTTTTGAGGAACCTCCATACTACTTTTCATAGGGGCTGTACCAGTTTACATTCCCACAGGTGTATGAGGGTTCCTTTTTCCCCACAACCTCTCCAACACTTTTATATACTTGTTTTCTAATAGGTGTGAGTGAGATGGTATCTCATTGTAGTTTTGATTTGCATTTCTCTAATACCTAGTGAAGTTGAGAATCTTATCTGTTGGCATCTTATCTGTTGCTATTTGTATGTCTTCTTGGGAGAAGTGGCTGTTCAGGTCCTCTTCCTATTTTTAAATTGGATTGCTTTTTGTTGAGTTGTATGCATTCTTTGTATAGTTTGCATATTAACCCATTATCGTAGGTTTAGGAAATAGGTAATTGTAAAAATAGACCCTAAATGTTGTGGATCATATAGGAGGGGAGAGGATGCTGTTATATATTTAAGGTCTGGCAGAGGCATGATAGATGTCAGAAAAGCATTTATTGAGGACTTTCCAGTTGTTTACTGAAGGAGAAATAACTTTTAAGGAGAGTAGTGAATTCCAGGCAGAAGGAAAAGCAGGTTCAGCAAAAGTATCGCATGGACATTTGAAGAAGGAAATCGGTATGAAGATTGTTTGGAACTTGGCATATTACTTGTATAAATAATCTTGTAGATGATGCCAGGCTGCCTTTGCTAGCCTACAGAAGCCTATTTAATAACCTATTATATAACTGTAATAATAGTGCCCTGGAACAAGTCACCATTTATAGCAATGTTGGAAAATGCTTTTAAGATTTCAGGAAAACTGGTTATGTGTCTTTGTTCAAGCTGAGCAACAGGAGCTGGGGCTCTCATTTTCTCTGATTTCGGGAGCCAAGATTTACTAGTTCATGCTTAGGCTTCTGAGGGAACTTGTAGAAAGGGCTGGGCTACACTGATGAAGGTTTTAAGTGCGGGTAAAGGGGAGAGAGGTGGAGTTCTGAATACTACATGGGAGTGATAGATGGTCCAAGATGTCATTTTAAGGATTAGGTAGCTTTTTTAAAAAATAATTTTATTTATTTATTTTATTTAGTTTCAAGTATACAGTACCTTGGTTAGACATCTATATAGTTCATAAAACGATCCCCCCAGTTGTTCCCTCCCTCCGCTGGCCATCTACCTAACCAACATATTAATGCTAACTGCATTCCCTATACTGTGCTCCCCATCCCCATGACCATCTGTCAACTACTAATTTGTACTTCTTTAACCCTTCACCCCATTTTCCCAGTTTCCCAACCCCCCCCCTCTGTCACCAAATTGTCCACTATATTTGTGAGTCTGTTTTTGATTAGTGTGTTCTTTTTTCCTTAGATTCCACATATAAGTGAAATCACATGGTATTTATCTTTTCTGTCTTATTTCACTCAGCATAATAATCTCTAGGTCCATCTATGTCATTGCAAATAGAAGGATTTCATTTTTTTAATGGCTGAGTAATATTCCATTGTAAATGAACCATAATTTCTTTATTCAATCACCTGTCAGAATGGCTATCATCAATAAATCAAAAAATAAGTATTGACAAGGATGCAGAGAAAAGGGAACCCTCAAACATTGTTGGTGGGATTGCAAATTGGTACAGCTGCTATGGAAAACAGTACGGAGGTTTCTCAAAAAATTAAACATGGATATCCCTTTTGACCCAACAATTGTACTTCTGGATATTTATCCAAAGAAAACCAAAACAATTCATAAAGATCTATGCATCCTAATATTTATGGCAGCACAATTTAGAATAGCAAAGATAGGGAAGCAACCTAAATGCCCATCAACAGATGATAGGTAGCTTTGTTTTGACTGTGACCAGTAAAGATGTTAAGATGACTGTTGATTCCAGGCGATAGTATTCATGCTAGTCTCAAGCAGTATGGTAAGACTGAAAAAAAATGTAACGTGGTTTCCAGCAGCAGCAATGTCAAAGAGGAGTTTCTGTGGCCTTATTACCTATAAGGTAAGTAGGTACGTTCCAAATTGAATTGTATGTATTTGTTCTGTGCCAGTTAGGTTTAGGTTAGAAACCTCTGTCTTAATTATGACAACAGCTAACAAAATATGTAAACAGCTAATGTTTGCTTAGTGCTTATCATATGCTAATTGCTGTGGTGTCTGCGTTGTCATTTAATCTTCAAAATAATCTGAGATTTATCATCCCATTTTACTGGAATTAGATCTTTGTGGAATAGGACTTTCAGAGTTACGCTTTGCAATTCTACCTAGCATATCATTCAGTTCTTCTTAAGAATATTTGACCAAGTAATTTCTTATATTACCATTAATCAAATGAAGCATTTGATCTGTAATTTCATCTTGGTAATTAGTTTTGATATGACCCAGGAACAAGTACATGTAAACAGCCTTGAGGTTTTATTACCGTTATATGATAGTTCTTAAAGCTGATGGTCCTGGGCATCTGTTCATGTGGAAGAGTTTGCATGTCGTCACACACAAGTGCATGCAGGATTTAGTATACATATACACTTTTTTCCCTGAGGAGAGGATCCATAGAGTTTATTAGATTCATCAAAGAGTTTTTGGCTTCTAAAATTTAACAGCTGCTGTTATAATGAAATCTTGTTTTCTCTCTACCCTTGTTTTGTTGATTAAATGAGACCAGAATGTAGAATGGTTATGTTCTCTAAAAAACCTGTTTGCAACTTTTACAAATTGAAGCCTTTTAAAAATTGATCTAATGTAACTTCAGATTTATGTACAGTTGTCAATGGTTTGTAAACCCACATTACATTTTACCCTTTTCCATCCTATTCAGATATTACTGAACTATGTATAGGAGTTACCTTTTAATGTAATTCTGTTATATTTGAATAATTTTCTCTTAATTTTTTAGATTCTTTTGGACTTGAGGACTTTAGTATGTAGTCTTTTTGCTCTTTTCTAATTTTCTTATTGCTAAGATGTTATTGAAGATCAGAGTCTTATTTAATTTTATGGAGGAAAATATCTTTGATTTGAAGTTATATATCAAGTTATTGATACTGATTTTAAAAACATCATTTAAAATTACTTTTACATGAATGTTTTTGTAGTACAGCCTCTAAAATTAATTTTTCATTGCATTTAGGTAAAAAGATTGCTGTATCACCTCACTGAAGCAATAGCCTCACTATCTTTGTCTTTTAAACTGCATCAACAATGAAACAATGATATCTAAGAACAGAAGAACATTTGCCAACTAACTGTCATCACAATTCAAGTGACTGTATAAGCAGAAACAAGCTGCAACAGACCTATGTGTCAGCTAGTATAGAGAGAATGCTTTCTTCTAATGCCGTTTATTTAGAAGCAGTTTTTGTATAGCACATTTAAATTATATTCTATTTTAAATGAAATAAAAATGAGTGAAGTTCCCAGATTTTTTGTTGGACCTGAAGATACAGAAATCAATCCTGGAAATTATAGACATTTCTTCCACCACGCAGATGAAGATGATGAGGAAGAGGATGAGTCTGTAAGTTATTTATTTATTTTTTTGGTGAGAGAAGACCAATACAGGATAGGCTTTTTGCTAATTACTGTTAAGGTGAATTAATACTATTATCCCATCCCCCACCTCACCCCAGAAAAAAATAATGACTTTCAAGCTTCTCTTACAAGCCAAAACTTATCTGAAATCTTATCTGGAAATCCAGTAAGTAAAATATAAAAGCAGAGCTTCTCTGGCAGACTTAGACTAGAAAGTACTATTGACTCAACCTCTACTTCCCCTACCCTTTTTCTTTAGAGTTCTTCTGAACACCACTGATAGGTCAAGTTCAGTCTTCTTACAAATAAGGACTTTTTTCTCTTACCTATAACTAGAATGGTACTTGTCTCTCATCCCTTCTACCTTTTATGTTTTAGCAATATCAAATATTTATTTCCCACATGTTCCATGTTATAGTACACCTCTTTGCTCTTGTATGCACTCCTTTATGAAGTTCCCTTATTTTAGGGTGCCTGGGAAATTGTTTTTTATTCTTCAAAACCCTGCTCAAATTTCATGTTGTTCACTTTCCTTGCTCTTTTCCCCATAAGAAACTGGAACACTTCTTCCTCAGTACTGTTTTTGTACTTTGACATATGTATTTCCATTCCATGTATCATACTGTACTGTATTATTACTGTGTTCCCCATTAGACTCAAAGTACTTTGAGGACAAGTGGTTTCTATATATCTAACTCTTCAGTGCTTAGTATAGTTCTTGGAATATTAGTACTAATTGAGTTTGCATTCATGATGTGTAGTTGTGTAGGAGCCTGATATGGTTCATTTGACCTACAGATTTATAAAACAATTTGTTCTAGATCATTCTTTTGTTTTTAAGATTAAATCTAACAAAATAATTTAGCTCTGTTTAAAAAACTATTTTCATGCTTTTATTTTCATATCAAGGTTTTACCTAATAGGAAAATTCTATAATTTTGTCTTTATGTAGGTTTATTTGTAGATTTCAAACTTGAATGTTTCTAGTTCATTTTAGCCAGTGAGCAAATACTTAATAAATAGATCTATCATAAGTAAACAAAACTTAACATATTAGCCTTTAACTGTAAAGCAGTATGAAATGCTAGGTGAAGTACTTTTGTTATCTGAGAAAATCTACTTTAGGGACATTATAATGAGCTATGTCGAGGTTTTAGATTAGGAAAGAATTGAATAAGGGAAGATAAAAGTGGATGATCAGAGGGGGAGGGATAGTAGATCCCACGGAAGTTAGGATTTATAATCCAATCCCAGTTTGAATTTTATATGAGTTGGAGAAAGCAATGAAAAATATATAATTCTAGGCTAAAGAATAATAACAATTTAATTCTGATGTTATCCACTTTTATTTTGAGATATAAGGAAAAGTCTAGTAACTTTCTAGCTCTAATATAATTTGAGCCCAAATTATAATGTCATATGAAATATATAAAACAGAAGAGTGAGAACAATGAAATGAAAAAGTGGACACAGCTTTATATATTTGATAAAACTCTTAAGTACTTGAATTTAAAGACCTCAGAATGAATCTTGAGTAATTTTATAAACCTGTGAGCTACTTATAAGTTATTATTTCCATATCCTGCTTTTAAATTTCAGACCAAATCATAGCCTTTGAACTGTAGCAAGAGTGCAGAGATGAACAACACCATTAAATAGGAATATTGGAGTATGAAGATTGATGTCACAGAGCATTGACACCTTTGTTAGCAGTGTTGGTTTTCTCCAAAATTTCTTTCCAAGTTGTCATAGGTGACCAATATTCAAGTTCAATCTACAAAATTAGTTTAACACCATATCGCTTTGTAGTCATAACATCATCTTATTTTAGGCAAGAGAATTCTTTATCTCACTCTCTTTGGCCTTTTTACTTGAATTAGATAGGTTTTGACTTTACTGTGCCCCTTTCTGGTATGAGGAAGGTAAATAAATGCTAGAGACAGTTAAAGGAGTATTTGTTTAAGTTTAAAATCTAAATAAAAATAGTAACAATGTTCTGAAGGTTTTTGTTTTAAAAGTTGTAACAGACCTTGTAGATAAACTATTGTGTTGTTAAGTATGTATTATAACAATATAATTTTGAAAAATGCCTTTTTTGGTTAATGTGTCACTTTTATTGATTCATCACATGGCTCATCTACTTCTGAAAGATTTAAGATAGCTGTACTTTGGAGTTCTTAAGTCAACCTGTCTTTTTGTTTTGTTTTGTTTTCTGTTTTAGCCACCGGAACGGCAGATTGTGGTTGGAATATGTTCCATGGCAAAGAAATCCAAATCCAAACCAATGAAGGAAATTCTTGAACGGATCTCCTTATTTAAATATATCACAGTAGTAGTATTTGAAGAGGATGTTATTTTGAATGAACCAGTGGAAAACTGGCCTTTATGTGATTGTCTTATTTCTTTCCATTCTAAAGGTATTAAAGAATGGGGAAGGAAAACGCCTTTATTCTCTCTGATTATAAAACCAGTACATATTAATTGTAGAATATTAGATAAAATAGAAAAATAAAATTAAACTCACCCACTTTCACAGATAGGTGATGTTAACATTTTGCTGTATTTCTTTCCAGTCTTTTTTTCTGTGTGTATTTTTTAGAAACATTTAGTAGGATGATGTATATGTAATTTTATATTTAAATTTTTTGCTAATTATATCAAAAGGTTTTTTCTTCAAAAACCTGATTTTTAATGGTGTTATATCATGTGGATATACTATGACATATTTAACCAATATCCTAACAATTAGATGGTTTCTAGTTTTCACTATTAAAAATAGGATTTTGATGACCTCCTCAAGTATATATTGAATTTTTGAATATTTTAATCCCTTGTGCTTTTGCAATATAGGAAATGATCTGTAATTCTTATATACATATTCATACTTAATTTCTTAAAAACTTAATAAGCTGAACTATATTACTTCATAGTAAAGTAGTATGTCATAGTAAAGTTCACTAATCAAAATTATTGTAAAGTGTATATCTCAAAATTTATAACCTAAGACTGTGAATTAAGTGAATTCCTCTCTAAGAACTATATGTTTAAGATACACACTCAGTTTTAAATGTGTTCCTTGTTCATGTTACCAAAATATGTAGTCCCCAGCTATGTTAAACTCTTACTTTAGTCAGATTTTCAAAAGGCATCTCCTTCAAGAAGAAGGGGATGGACCATGGTTGAGACCTTTTGTGCTCCCATAGTTTATATTGATTTTCATGATTTCATAGAGAAGCCAAGGCCCTGGTCTTCTTTACAGACTGAAGTTCATTGTTTCAGAGAATTTTAAAATTTGCTTATCTTTGAGGATAAAGTGTTCTTTCCTTCTATCACATGATTCTTTCCACAAAACCTGTTTGGCTATAAAAACTAGGTGCTGTCAAGGTCATATCCTATATACTGTCTTTTGGTAAGGAAAAAGTTCCTCTTCAACAACAACAAAAGCAGGAGACTGACTTTTGCTGAATTCTGTTAGGCTTCAAATCGTAGACATTGAGACATCTTTACAAGTGAAGAATTTAAGAGTCTTTTAATAAGTGAAATTTGTAATTTGTGGCCAAGTGATTCTTGGTATAGCGTACCTCTATTTAAATTTTAAAAACTAAGAGGAATTTTGGAGTAAAGCTTCTTTGTAGCTTTTTGCTTTAAGTTCAGTATTCCTTTAATACTTCCTCTATGAAGTATTCTGATAATGCTGCAAAATACGGTATCTTCACAGATATACTGTTGTATACTACAGTGAATGCTAAAGTTATACATGCTTGCTGATTTTTACTCTTTTCCTTAGATAAAGTATGCATTAAAATATCACCTAAGGAATAAAAATAGTTAACATTATGCCAGGTTGTACTCTTATTTAATTCCTCAAAAACCCTGCTAGGTAAGACTCTTATTTAATTCCTCAAAAACCCTGCTAGGTAAGACTAGCATAATACCCATTCACAGCCAGGATCAGAGGCTTAGATATGTTAAATAAATTTTCCCAAGATCACATAGCTAGTAAAAGATGGAACTAGGATTTGAATTTTGGGTTAAGCTCTTAACCTTTATGGTAAACTACCTCTCTCAATAATGTGTATCGATGGATAAAATCGTAGACTTTTACTATCAATAGAAAGTGAACTCTAATTAAAATTCTTTAGATATTTTTAGACTTATCTGCAAATTGATTTTTCATTGTAATTAGTAATTTTAGAAAAGCTTAGAAATTTTAGGGAGTTATTCGATATTTTGACAGCAAGCATGATTCTGCTCATGTATTTTATATTTAGAGCATATGTGTTATATGTAAATTTTTGGTTTGTTGCTATTTTTGAAAATGAATACTATTTTAAGTGAGTAGTGTATATTTTTTAAAAATCACCAGGTGATTGTGATATACTTTATATATAGATTTGTTTGTATATGAGGTAATCTTACCCTTTATCAGGTGATTCTTGAATAATTAATGACTAACGTCAGTGCCCTAAATTTGGCTATATAACCACTGGCTTGCTGTGCCTTATCAATCAAATTCAACAGGAAAAAATAAGATATATTTAATAGTGCATACTAAATCAAGTTTTATGTATTTATTATTCTATGCCTTATATAGAATCTAGCCGTTGTATGCATAATGAAATTGTTTCTGGGAAGTGGCGTAAATTCAAGTTATAGATGTCAACTTATCTTAAGATTATATAGAATATGTTAATAATATGTGTTCTTAGGATTTCCACTGGACAAAGCAGTTGCCTATGCAAAACTCAGGAATCCATTTGTAATCAATGACTTGAATATGCAGTATCTGATACAAGATAGGTGAGTGGTAAAGTTGGCTGAATTAAGGGCAAGAAATTAACATTTATTTAGTATCTACTATATCTGATACGTTAGTATCTGACGTGTATCAGGTGTTGTCATACACATTAATTTGTGGTATCCTCGAAATAATACCTAGAAATAGGTATTTGTACCCAGTTTTACAGATGAAGAATCTTGAGAATCAAGGATATCAATTAATTTGCCCAAAGCCACAAGTAGTGGAACAAGGACTTATACCAGGTTTGTTTAATTTCCAAAGCCTATTAAACCATTAAAAATTAAGAACACTTCTTCTATCATGTGGCTCATCCATTAGGGCTTTATTCATAACTAGATTGTTTTTCATGGTAAAGTGTAACCATTTTGAAAAATATTTCACTATATAAACATTTAACAGATTGTGGATTTAAAAGCATGGATTTCTAAGAGAAGTTTTAAAATATTAATGTATTTATGTATTTCATTTAATTGATGTTTCACTCTAATGGCTACCCTTATAATTTGTGGTGGCATTACAATATGAGATTATATATATGAAAATGCTTTGTAAAGTATAAGGCCCTATAGTTCTTTTTGTTTTTCTATTTTTGTTTTTTCCTGTTCTTTCAGAGAGTAACATTAATATCTAAAATTTTAAAACATCTTTCCTGGATTTACATATTAATATATGTTTATATATTATAACTGTCAATATATATACACATATGTAAATGCATAGTCTTTTTTTTTTAACACCTACAGCACCTGGTATTCCTAAGTGGTCCTCCCATTCAAATACTAACCAGGCCTGACCCTGCTTAGCTTCTAAGATCAGACAAGATCAGGCACAAAATGCATAGTCATTTCAAGAAGTTTGGAAAATAAAAGCATAAAGAAAGGCATTTAATCCTGTCATTATATCTACCAGATTTGTTCATATAGAAAGCAGTATATACATACTCACATTTCACAAAATTAGTATCACTGTTCTCTCATAATATTGTGAAAAATTTCCCATATCATTAAATTTATAGAGTATAAGGTTTTTAATGGTTAGATAATATTCTGTCATTGCAATATAGCAATTTTATTTAACCATTTTTGAATACATTCTCAATTTTAAAAATCAGTGTTCTAACATGCCACAAAATGTATTGAGTACATTTTTGTTCTAATTGCTGAAAGTTTAGAATACATTTTTCTGTATTTTAAATGACTATATGTTTATTTAAAAAATAAAGACGATATATCTTCCTATTTTAGTTGAACAATAATGATATACTTTATAAACAGTAGAGTAATATAGTAATATACTCTGTGAAATAGAGTTATAAAACAATAACTGTTTTTTTTTTTCTTCAGGAGAGAAGTATATAGTATTCTTCAAGCTGAAGGTATTTTACTTCCTCGTTATGCAATTTTGAACCGTGACCCAAATAATCCCAAAGGTAAAGATTTTAAGCAAGCTACCTTCTGTCATTAGCATACTTTTGAGCCACTTTCCTTCTATAGTTAAGTGGAAAGAATTTAAAAAACTCATAGTGTTCTAATCAGTTTTTTTTAATGATTCAAATAAACATTATATTCACTTAAAATGTGACACTATGAGCTAAAAGGCTAGCTAATTTAGAAGTTATAGATCCTATTTTTCTTTAGTCTATATATGACCTATCAATGAATCATACAGAAGAATTTTTAAATTACATGCTTTAATAAATTTGTATTCATGAGAGGTAAACAAATGATTCATCTCTGACTATTGAATTAAATATTAGAAACTTCATGCTAGGATGGCACAATTAAATTTCTAATGACTAGGAATTTTTAAATATTTCTAATTATTAATATTTTGAAGTATACTTTGCTTCATTTTCCTGGTTATCTAAAACAGCATGTAAGCTATACATAACTTAGTCTAAAAAGACAAGATAAATATTTACTTGTCTTAAGATTTAATATTTTGATAACAGTATTTTAGAGAATTTTGATTATTGTTTTTTAAAGCAACTTTTATTTTAAAAAAATAGAGCATTTATTATCTGTAACAGAGAACTTTTGTTTGGAGGTGAAAATTTACTTTCTGATTAGATCACTCACGTACTCTGCATGTCAGTTACTTTTCCAAATTAAGTAATTTCATGTTTTGTGGTTTCTATAACATGAACTAGTATGTTTTTCAGAAAATGCTAGCATTCTGGAGTTATTTCCTAATCTTTCTTGTTGGCATCATTTCATATCTAACTTTGAATTCTACGAGATGATAGGGTGAAATGGCAGGCCTATAAGATTTTGAAGACCAACTGTTTACCTAATGCCATATATCATAAATGTTGGTATATGTTGTTTGCATAAACAGTTTTAATTAAAATTAAATCAGTACTTTATTCAAGGTTACTTTGTAATCTATTCGAATATAAAAGATCAATAATATATTAGATAATATATGATATATAATTTTTTTTGTTATTATGCTTGATTTGTAGAATGCAGCCTGATTGAAGGGGAAGATCACGTAGAAGTAAATGGGGAAGTTTTCCAAAAGCCCTTTGTAGAAAAACCAGTCAGTGCAGAAGATCACAATGTTTACATTTATTATCCAACATCTGCTGGTGGTGGAAGTCAAAGACTGTTTCGAAAGGTAAACCATTGTTGTCCTAGTGAGTACTGTTCTTTATACATTATTGTATAAATTTTACTGAGTAATCAAATATTTAATAAAACTATGATTAAAAAAGAATATCATTTAGATATAAATTCATAAAACTGATGTCATACTTGTTAGAAAAGCAAGGCATCATTTTAGTTATTTAATGTTGTTTATGCAAAATTTCTACTTACAAAATACCAAGAAGTTACTTGATTTACCTTCTACCTTCCATTTATGTATCTGTCATATAAAAAAATTTAGGTAGAGAATCAGTCTTTTAGAAAAATGGCCCTCCAAATGGATAGATCATAGAAAAAGCAATATCGATAACTTTTATATACATGCAAGTATGCTCAAAATTACACCCATAATAGTATAAGTGCAAATCAAGTCTAAAAGATAATGACATTGAATTAGTTTTTGTATTGGCAAAGATCAAAATGATTGAGGTAGTTGGAAAAGAAGCACAAGCCCAAAAGTTGTTGGCAGGAATGCAAGTTAGTGTAACCTCTTAGCAACATAATTAAGTAATATCTCAGGATTAAAAATCCACATACCTTATAAATAATCATGGAAATGCAAAGCAAGAACACAGTGAGGTACTATTTTATATCCTCTAGAGTGGCAAATGTTAAGTCTGACAATCCCAATGGGAACTCTTAGGCATTGCTGGAGGGACTATAAATTGTTAAAAAACGTTGTAAAAGATTTTGACATTGTCTTTGTACATTGAATATGGGCATATTCTATCACCTAGCAGTTCCATTTCTGGTATATACCTTAGAAAAACACTTTACACACGTGTGCCACAGTGACACATGTAAGAATGTTCAAAGCAACATTGTTTGATTAGCCTAAAGCTTAGAAGACAACCTAAATATACATCGATAGGACAATGGATGAATAATGGTGTGTTCATACAACGGAAATGTTCATACAAGGGAAAATTCTGTAGTAGTAAAAATGAACAAACTAGAGTTACATGTAGCAACATGGTTGAATCTTAGAAACATTCTTAGTGTTCCTTGTATTTTTAATGCTATTTACTCACATGTAAGTTACAATTACAGCAGAAAATAATATACTGTCAACTACACAATGTTATTTAAATGTTTGTGGATTAAAAAATTATTTTGAAAATAGCTAAGATGGAAAAAGATGGTAAAAGAGTTATATTATAAAAATGAGGGGAAGTAATTTAATTTTTATAATGATGCACATCTTTTGTTTTCAGATTGGCAGTAGAAGTAGTGTTTATTCCCCAGAAAGCAATGTACGAAAAACTGGCTCTTATATATATGAAGAGTTTATGCCCACAGATGGTACTGATGTTAAGGTAGGATTGATTAAAGTACATTTTAATTTTGTATTTAGAGTTTATCAATGATATCAGAAAAATAGATTATCCTTTAATTAGCTATATCTAACCTCTGTTCTGTTTCTATTTCTTTTTGATTACGGATTCCTTATCTGTTTTATACTCTGAATGCATTTTTAAAAAATAGTTGTTTTTTAGAATAATGTTCTTAAATGCTTAAGATAAAACATACATGATTAAAAAGAAATTTTACTGAAATATAGTTATCAAAATATTTAAAAACCAACTTTGTGATACAGTAATACATATGCCTCTTTAAATGGCCATTAAATAATAAAATATAGTGGGTAAGGGTCTAATAGCCAGCCATTTCCAAGCACTGATTAGCATAAATGTTGTTTTGAGATCTGTGACAACCTTAACGTAATACAAAAATACGTGTGATTTCTGTTAGTGACAAATGAGGTCTTAATTGCTTTACTTTCAGCCAGTCTCTATCTAATCAGAGTATTCTTTTTTAAACCTGGTCATAAACCTCTCCTTAAAAATTCTCTTATGGATCCTGATTGCCACAGGATAGTAATCAGATTCATGAGGCTGATATACAAGATATTTCACAGTCTGTCGTCTGATGAACCTTATTTCTTACAATATAAACCATACCAAATAACTTACTCTTACTTGAATACGTCATGCTATTTCATACCTCTGCCTTCTGTCTGTGTTTATTTGTTTAGAGTGCCTTTTCCTTTAATCTGTCGTCAAATTCATGCTGTCTTGCACCCCTCTCCCCTTTTTAAAATCTTTTGGCAATTACTTCCTTTTATAATTTTATAATTTGTAGCTCTCCTTGTTAAACTAAAACAATTTGAGAAAGATCACATCATTATACATCCTATTATTCATTACTTCATAATGCTCAGTATAATTTTTTTTCTGTAGAGAATAAGACTTCACTTTACCAGTTTTGCCATATAATTATTTATAACCTCTTTCAATGTATTAAAATTTTTGGCATATAAATAGAAAGATGGGTGAAAGAATAATCTGAAGTATTTTTATTGATTTTATTTCTTTGAATTTGTTGTGTGCTTATGTGTGTGTGTATACATATATATTAGTAAAAATATACTTTAACATTCATGAAAGGTTTATACAGTGGGTCCAGATTATGCCCATGCTGAAGCTCGAAAATCTCCAGCACTTGATGGCAAGGTGGAACGAGATAGTGAAGGAAAAGAAGTAAGATACCCTGTTATTCTCAATGCACGAGAAAAATTAATTGCTTGGAAAGTCTGCCTTGCATTTAAGGTAAGATGTTATACAGGCCATATAGATTCTTATAAAAGAAATTATGATTTTTTTTTTTAATTAAAGAGATGTTATTTGGGTTTATAATTGGAGAAGTAAGCTGAGAAAATAAGTGGTACATCTGAATGGTTTATGTACTTTTCAAGGGATTCTTGTAGTGCCGATAATGAAAATATATAGTAAATGAAGGCCTTTATTTTTCTATATTCTTTCTGTATTATATAAAAGGAAACTTTGTCAATTTATTTAGAAATTAAAATGATAGAGGAAAACTTATCTAAAACAGTAGAGTTACCAGTGTTTAGGGGTATTGTTTAACATATTAAAAACAAAACTTGTTGTATTATTTACTCATAGAATTAATAAATGACTTTTTTGTTGAGTCGAAAAGGTCCTCAGTAGTCTTCTAGCCTTGACAATTGATCTTTTGGCCTATTATATATGATAAAATATATATAGTCATGAAAGCAGTACAAATATATTTCTTTAGAAAAACTTTTTACTTCAGACATTTGACTAATTGCCTCAATTAGTCTATATTGTTAGGCTTTTGCTACTGTAAAGATTTAAATTGAAATAGTACAACTGCATCTAATAAAGGATAAAATTTACCTTTTGAAGCCTTGCCTTCGATGTGTAACTTAAAGACTAGTGTGTATTTCTGGTTAGTATAATAGTAATTAAATTATTTATATCTTAATAATTTGAAGTCTCTTTCATAGAAGGAATAGTAGCCTGTAAATATGTTTTAGTACCGTTAAATAAATCATTTTAACTTGTAATACTGGAATTCCAAAAGCCATGACTTAAAATCATATTATGTTAATATGTAATGATTTGAGTATAAAATAGAAGATCAAAAAATTCCTGGAGCTTCAGCAAGAATCTCATAACTTTCAATTGTTTTCTTCTCCAAAATAAAGTAAATTTATTTCAGGTGCTCACAATTATATGGTTATCAGGATTTTAAAAATTAATAGGGATAATTGGACATTTCCTTTGGATATGTCTATAAAACTATTTTTTCTTTATATTTTTTTGGATTAAAGTGATATAATTTCTGCAAGTGCAAAATTTATCAAAGCTTTTACTTTTGTTTTTTAATTAAATTTTAATTGATGAACTTCTTAATAAAATAGGAAATTTTTTTGGCCTCCCCAGTTCCTTAAGCATTATTGTTCTATATCTACTTAATGGTAATGAACTTAAATAGTTATATGGCATGTGTTACATATTTTGAGAGAACTCAAGTTATGAACAAGTAATTTCTTTCATTTTTTTTACTTATTATGAAGGAAACTAATAAACAGTAGTACACTACTTGGTATTTATAAAGTTTGGTGTGTTCTAATAAGACTGGAAAACTGAATCTTAATTCAAATGGAACTTTTAAGTTTATCATTTATTTTAAATAGCAAACAGTTTGTGGTTTTGATTTATTACGGGCCAATGGACAGTCCTATGTCTGTGATGTCAATGGCTTCAGTTTTGTGAAAAATTCCATGAAGTATTATGATGATTGTGCAAAAATACTTGGGTAAGAATTTTTTCCTTCATATTTCTTCCTCTTTACCTTTATTAATAGCTAATGCATACTAGTTTTTCAGAAAGTAAAAATTATAAACATCAAATAATTAGAATTTTTAAGCACTGTAGACCTAGAATAAAAATCAGTGTTGATAAAATGATATCCCCAGAGATAATGCCAAATCATGAATTATACTTTGGGTTATCAAAAACAGATTAATTCATGACCAGTATAGATAGACTTAAAGGCAATTTAACTCCATAGATTTAGAAATGCTGACGTTTCATTCTGTTACTTATGGCACAAAATTAGCATTCATGAAAAAAGTGACCCAAGTGAAATAGAAATATTTGAAATTCAGGATTCTTTTGAATGATGCTGATTTCTCCGAGCTTATGTTACTTAAAGATAATCTCATGAGTGAATGTATTAAGTGAATGTACAAGAAATTATTACATGCAGAAATGCCATTTTTATATTCTTTGGCCTGTTTTCTTATGCCTTGATTTAGAAGACTCATAAGACAACTATTTTTAAATCATTTCAAAGTATATATGGCAAAGCCATAAGGAACTTACACTTTAAAATATATTTTAATAATTAGAGTCAGCTTTCATAGTATATTTCAAAGATTTGTGAACTTACCCTTAAAATGAAATTTAGGGGAGCTAACTAAATTTTAGCATGAGTAAATGCTAATTGTTTAAATTATTAACCCTATTAAAAAAATGTGATAGAAATTTATTAAAAATGGACAATGGTATTTAGAATAGCTTTATAGGAACTCAATAAACTGATAAAAAATAATTAGTAGATACACAGAAGAGACAGTTTTAGATTTCAGAACCTATGTACATTAGATATGATACAGTTATAGTGAATTACTTGAATCTAATGTGCTTTATATTTTTAAAACTGAAGTAAGTAAATAATTCCAAATTCATGGCATCCCATTAGTGTGTTCTGATACATCAGTTTAGAACTGCTGATCTAATTTTTCTTGATCAAGATTGATTCTTTAGGTTACTTTTTATGTGCTCTTATCACATAATTACTAGATTGTTTTGACTTTAACTTCTGTGATTCTCTATTTTTATTATTAAAGACTCAGTTTTGCCTTAAAATAAACTAATTTTTAATTTTTGTTTCTTTTTTTGTCTCGAAGCAATATTGTAATGCGAGAGCTTGCTCCACAATTTCATATCCCCTGGTCAATACCCTTAGAAGCAGAAGATATCCCAATTGTACCAACTACATCTGGAACTATGTAAGTTTGAATATTTACATTTTGAAATTCCTTGAATTTTCCCAATCAGTCTGTGCTATTACAATAGATTAAATTTCTGGATAATAAGTATGGGCACTTTACTATGTATATTTTCATATGATTCACTTTGCAGTTGGAGAAATAGATTATATTCTTTTAGAAGGGTCCTCTTTTATATTGTTGCAAATAAAATCCTGAAAAATGCTTGGGTAATTATAGAACTGTTGAATTAAACCATAAAAATAAAGGAGATACCAATAGGTGCATTCCTTAAAGGTTTATAGTCAGTGGTCATACAACTTTGGTGCTCTCAGCATACAAAGAAAAATATACTTATATCTCGAGGTAAAATAATTAGACCAATATTGCCAAGTGTTACATAAATAACATTCTACTAGTGAAAGTTACTCCTTGAAACTCACCTATTACTCAGGTAAGTTGAACAAATTCTTCATGTTCACAGCTTAGAAATTTATATTAGCATATTAAATATCCTGAGAAGTCTTCAGTTAGGGGAAAAAAATAAAATATTTTGCTTTTAAACCCATATTTTCAAACTTTCAAACCTATATGTTAAAAATTTTTCGGGTAACTTAAAATCCTGCAGGATTGTGTTTTGTGGCTCATAGTTTGACAAACACTAAATTATATTATACCCTCTTATTCTTCCTAAGGCAGTTAATTCTTCCAGTAATTTGAGTTTGAAATACTTGTTCTTACATGAGCAAAATAAATATAGCAGCCATCAAGTATTATTTGTTTTAATTTAATGAAATCTCATTTTGTGATTACTTATGCAATTAGAGCAGTATTTAATAAAGTTCTGGAACTGCAGTCCATTTACTTTTTTCCCAGAGTTAGCTTAGTCGACTCTAGAGAGGAAGCAGATATTTTATAGCCTAATGTTATTCCACCTCCAGCTTCTAATCTTTTTAGGATTTGATGTGGTTGTTATAAATCTATTACTCTTCATAGGGAGATCTTGAAATAGTAAAAGATGGCTCTAAATAAATAATTAAATATTGTATTGTTCTGAATTATACAACACAAATCTTTGTTAAGAAATTGAGAACTTTTTTTTTTTTTTTTTTTAAATTTTAGGATGGAACTTAGGTGTGTTATAGCTGTCATACGTCATGGGGATCGAACGCCAAAACAAAAAATGAAAATGGAAGTGAGGCATCAAAAGTATGTTTTTAGGGGAATAATTTAACACTCAAGATAATTTAAGATTTCTGATAGGTGATTAGGTGTTTTGATTAATATGCCATATACAAAAACTGTTTACCACCATTTCATGGCCATTAATATTTAAACCACTGGATGCAAACAAAATGCATTTAAAATAATTGTATATATCAGCATCTGAAAATTACTGTGGCAATATCCATAAATGCCCATCAGTCTGACCTGGCTTTCATTTATTGTTGTAAAATGTTCTATTTAATCTTGGTTTACTATTCTCTTACATTCCTTTCTGAAAGTCATTAACTTCACAACCTTCTAGAAGAAAATTAGTAGAATGAAAGCTTATGTCTTTTCTATTTAGAATTTGATTTTAAAATAATAAAATTTGAAAACCTGAGCTATTACATGTGTTGAAACATTTTTTAATATGTATGTATATGTAGTAACTTCAAAAAATATATGATATTTTGTATTATAATCATATCTTCAGTTTCCATAATGAGAAAACTTTTAAAAATAATATAGTGATTATTAGTGTGATATGGTTTAGGAAAATATAAGTTTTATCAATTAAAGTATAGAAGCAACAGGATATAGCAGAAGAAGACACAATATTTGAAATCTAAAGACCACAAATCCCATTTCTTATCATTTATCATTCTAGTTCCACATCTATTATTTATTCTAATTGAAGTATATGGTGGTAATAGTAATTATTGCAAATGACTAATAGTGTTCTGTCTTTTTTATAAGATTTTTTGATCTTTTTGAAAAGTGTGATGGATATAAATCTGGGAAATTAAAACTCAAAAAGCCAAAGCAGTTACAGGCAAGTGCATTTGATTTCCTATTGTTGTAAATTGCTAATGGCAAAGTTACCTAAAAGTTCAATTCTTTCTTAATTTATTTTATAGGAAGTACTGGATATTGCACGACAACTTCTTATGGAGCTAGGGCAAAATAATGATTCTGACATTGAAGAAAATAAGTCAAAACTTGAGCAACTCAAGACCGTGTTAGAAATGTGAGTATCTTTTTGAAACTTTTAATTTTAATAATGACTTGTAGTGCTCTTTTTCTTAGTATGTGAGACTTTCCATATTAATTTCTTTCGCAGTTTGATCTTTTTGTTCTTTATCACTGTGGCGGAAGTCTAATAAGACTTATTTTCACCAGTGAGGAAACAGATTGTTATTGAAGGATTAAAGGTTATTGTTTTAGTTTTACTCTTAATTTTAATGAGAAGATAAAAGAGAGCATCAAATTTGGATCTCCTATGAAGTACTATTTAGGATGAGGGTACTTTGCTACTCATCACCACACACTCAGTGCTGTTTAAATAAAAAACAGTTTTGAACTATGTTTTAATCAAGTGAAAGTGGCACCACCAGTATTCCTATTATAAGCTTTACAGTTTTGACCACCTAAGGGAAATCTTATTTCCTTTATTTTTTTAAGACACATACACATGTTTTTATATATTTTTATACTCTTTCATTTCTTTAAAATTGTCTAACCTTTGTAGAGAAACTTTTTTGTGTTTTCATTTTTAATGTGGTCAGAATGACTACTGATGGTACAGATTTTCTACTAGGATACTTTGAAGCATTCAACAAGGTGTTACAAACAGAAGGGAGCATTGAACATTTACTGAATATTGTTCATTCTGTTTGCCATTGTATTTTTCAGGTATGGCCATTTTTCTGGAATAAATCGTAAAGTCCAATTAACCTATCTCCCTCATGGTTGTCCTAAAACATCTAGTGAAGAGGAAGGTATGTCATTAATGCCTATTGTAGAAAGTAAGGACTTACTACTCATTATTCATTGATTATCTTTGGACCTTCTCTAATAGTATACTGGCATGATAGTCAGTGGAGTTTTGTTAGCTGTGCCTTTTATCGGAAGTATAGATTTTATTCTTTATCCTTTAAGAAAAAAAGGTAGATTTTATTATTTTGAAAACTACATAGGACTTCCCTTTTGCTCTGGGGTTGTTTCAGAAAGCTTATTTCTAACTAAATGTTGTTCAATAGGCCTCTTTCTTCATCTTTTGGTACAAGAGGACAGAGTACACAGAATGAAAGTTCAGAATATGAAAAGATATTTGAACACATAGTCAATTAGTTCTAAAATAGATATTTCCCTTCACCCAATAATAAGCATTTAAGCATTTGAGTAAGATGAGCATTTAAGTAAGATGAGTCACCTAAGAGCAGTCAGCACAAAGTCCATAAATTCATTTACCCTTTCGAAAGAAAACTAAGCAAGAGTTAGAGAAGCTAAACATGGAGAAATGCAGATGCCCAATAATAAAGTAATAATCATTCCTGCCTGTCACACTGACAAAGTGTTTTCTTATTTTATTCTTTTCTCAAACTGGTAATAAAGAATGTTACTAAGAATACACTGTGGCAGGATTTCTGTCTGCTAATAAAGTTATGTCTTTGAACAGTAAATTGACAATATACAGATATCAGAAACTTCAAAAAATGTTCATATGCTTTGATCTTAATTCTACTTATACAAATCTATCCCATGGAAGTAATCAGATTTCAGCTAAAGATTGATCTGTCAGGATATTCACAATGACATTATTTATACTAGCAAAAGTTGAAGTAATGATTATCTTACATGCTAACACAAGTTTGATTATGTTGATCTTTATATATTTATTTTAAAATTTATGTGTTATTGTCTTTTCACACTTTGTTATTAATAACAATAGCCTAATTTTCTATATCTTAATATTTATGATCAAAACATTCTATAAATAACTATAATAAAAAGTTAGTTAATTAATTGTTCTTTCATAATTAGTATTGGTCTGCATGGTAAAGCACATGTAACTACTAACTAGCCCCAAGGGAAAGGGTGGTTATCTATCACTTTTAATGAATCATCATTAAGTTCTTTAGTGCTTATATTGCTATTTTTAAATTACTTTTGTTTCTGTAACACAATACAAATCTTAGAATGTTATAAAGGGCAGCTCAAAATTAAGTACAGAACTCATTCATTTACGGTGCCTCCTCCATGTCTGAGAAAATACTTGGTCTGGGACATAGAGGATTCCACAATTCCAAGTTTTATTTCTTAATTTATTTTTTAATTGCCGTTGGCATACAATATTATATTAGTTTCAGGTGTATAACATACTGATTAGACATTTTGCAAGTCTGAACTTTAAAAACTGCTCTTGGCTACATTTTTATTGTATATCTCATAAATTTAAATTATATCAGGCTGTATCATCTCATTTTTCTAAAGATTATGCAAATCACTGATTCTTAGTCATAAAAAAGGAATATATCATCTTTGCTTTAGCTATCATTACCTTCTATGTGATAGTACTGCAGACGCTTTTGATATAAAGACAAGATCTGGATCCTGTCATCAAGGAGCTCTTAATCTAGGACAATCGAATTAGATAGATTGGGCAGAAACCATTGTTGTCATACCACTTTGAGAGCAGCAGAGCAAAAAGCAATACTTCCTTTTAGAAAACTGGGAAAGAGCCTTCTTCCTAAAGTATGGAGATTTTGAAATTTTGTAAGATTTTAGTAGTAGGAGCAAGGGATATTCCTGACAGAAACAACAGCCTACAAAGATAGGTACATTTAAGAAACAAAATAATACGTAACGGCCATATTCCACTGCGGAAGAGAACACAAATAAAAAATTAATCTTGAAACAGATCTGTTTTTAAAAGAAAGAAATTTGACATTTGCTTTATCCATTCACATCTATCTTAGACAGCCGAAGAGAAGAACCTTCCTTACTTTTGGTTCTAAAATGGGGAGGAGAATTAACTCCTGCAGGCAGGGTCCAGGCTGAAGAACTTGGAAGAGCTTTCAGGTGTATGTATCCTGGAGGTCAAGGTAAATCTTGGAGTTTCTCTAATTTGGTTAAATTTATACATTGTATTTTCAAGTCCTCATTTATTTTTAGATATTATTAAATATTTATATAAATACAGTGAGATAAAAATATAGCTTAAGTGATTTGAGGATTTATTTTCAGGAGATTATGCAGGATTTCCTGGTTGTGGTTTACTTAGATTACATAGTACCTACCGACATGACCTCAAAATATATGCCTCTGATGAAGGACGAGTGCAGATGACTGCAGCTGCTTTTGCAAAGGTATAAATAAATGCTTTTAGAATTACTAGAATTTTCATCTAATATTGCATTTAAAAAAGATTTTTACTAAGGCAATATTTTAAAATTTTCAATTTGAAACTTACAACTAAAGCCCTGAAATGGCAGTGATAAACTGTATTATTTATAAAGTTTATTTATTATAACCAGTTAGCTTATACCTTATAAAATCAGCATGTAACAGAAGTATGATACTTTCTATTATTTCGCATACTAATTTTTAAATCTGTTTTGGCTTTATTTAATTTGTTTAGGGGCTATTAGCTCTAGAAGGAGAGCTTACACCCATTCTTGTTCAGATGGTAAAAAGTGCAAATATGAATGGTCTTCTGGATAGTGATAGTGACTCTTTGAGCAGTTGTCAGCAACGTGTGAAAGCAAGACTTCATGAAATACTTCAGAAAGACAGAGATTTTACTGCTGAAGATTATGAAAAGGTGGGTCTTAGCAAATTCTTTTTTACATATGAGATAGTATGCATACACAGAAAAGTATATAAAGCAAAAACTTAGTCTTTATTGTATTATAAAGCAAGTACTCATATAATCATCACCATCCAGATAGAAGTAGAGCTTTGGAACAACTCTAGTTCCTATGTCCCTCTCCGCAGTTGCAACTCTTTCCCTGTCCCTTAGAAATAACTACCATCCTGGCTTTTTACGTTGCTCTTTTTTATTGTTTTTAACACATCCAGAATAGTTACTTAGATAAGTATGCATCCTTAACTATTATAGTTTCAGTTTTGTCTATTTTTTAAGCCTCATATAATAGAATATGTTTTCTTTTATGTCTGGCTTCTTCTGCTCAGTATTATGTTTGTGAAATTAATCTATATTTTTGAGAATTTCAGTTGTTAATAATCATTTCTATGTAGTACTTTATTTCAGGAGTTGGCAAACTTTTCTTTAAAGACCAGACAGTAACTATTTTAGGCTTTGCGGTCACATATGGTCTCTTACTGCATTTTTTTAACCATCTTTTAAAAATATAAAAATCATTTCTTAACTCATGGTCTATGCTACATTTGGCCTACAGGCCATAGTTTGACCCATGTTCTATTTTATGAGTATACTACAGTTTATTTATGCTTCTACTATTATAACAGCTTGGAGTTGTTACATTTAATACTAGTATGAATATCCTTGTATGCCTCCTAGTGCATATGAGCATATATTTCTCTTGGGTATATTCTAGGAATGGAATTGTTGTGACCCACAGTATGCTTATACTTCAAGATTAGTAGATGTCAAACTGTTTTCAAAAGTCATTGAACCATTTTACACTCCCACTAGAAGTCCATGAAAATTGTCATTTTTCTACAGTTTTGATTCATGTTATTCTCAGACTATTCAATTTTGGCCATTCTGAAGGTGGATATACAATAGTACCCCATTGTGGTTATAACATTTATTTACCATCTAGATAATCCTCTTTCATGAAGACTTTAAGTCTCTTGTCCTTTTATTCTACTAGTTGTCTGTGTTTTTCTATTTGAGTGGTAGAAGTTCTTTCTTATATTTTGGATATGAGCTCTTTCTAAATGTGTTGTAAATCCTTAAATACAAGAAGTCTCATTTTTTTACTTTTTGATAATTTTATTACGTAGAGTCTCTTTGGTTCTGTTCTGTTATCTATTCCGCTGATGGGATCCATGGTGTCCCGTTTTCTTGTGTGCCTGAATATCTTTAATTATGGATGGATATTTTATTCATTTGTGGAACTACATTGAGCTTAAGATTATACCATCATCTTTCAGTAGGTTTTTTATTTCTTTCTGCTATGTGCCTATGGACATAGCATTCTAGGATTACCTTAATCCAGTTTCAAAACAGATCTTTCTGGGCCAACAGCTGACCTGAACCTGGTCTGCAGTTTGTTGGTGGTGGTGTAATTCACCCTTACTTTTTTATACCCTAAATGCAGAGAGTTTACCAGCATTCCACCTTTGAGTAATCCTGGACTTCACTTTTGTCCCCCTAACCTAATAAGACTGTTAGAGCTCTACTCCACTTTTCTGTTTTTTATTTGGGGAACACAATGTCTTTAGTGCAGAAACAGCCTTAAATGCCAGTATCATTCTCTGCATCACTGAACAATGAGTTTTAGTTCTGTAGTTCTTTATTGTTGTATCTTTTAGATACCTTAAAGCAGAAATACAAAAGTTCTTGCCTCAAGATTTTTACTTATCTTCAGTGTAGATTGATCCACACTACCTAGTTCACCATAATAGGAAGTGGAAGTCCACTTTACATTTTTTTATATTTGTAGAAACTTATTGAAGGGGTTAAATAACTTGCCAAGCTAAATGTCAAAACTGGAATTTGAAACTATATTGTCATTAATAGCTTTTGTTGACTTGGAAAAATCTCATCACAAATGAAGTACCATTGTGTTTAAGAGCACCAGCTTTATAACCAGACTACCTGCTTTTTGATTCTACTCATCACATACTGGTGGTTGATCTTAGGCAGATTGCTTAACCTCTGTCAAGTACCTCATCTGGAAAAAACTGTGATAATAATACAATGTTAGGGTTACTACATGCAAATATATGTCAAATGGTTAGAACCATATTTGCACATATTAAGAGAGTCAGCGAATTGTCATTGTAAATTAGAATAAACTCATTGTAATTACTTTTGCTGTTATTTCACTGTGGATAGTCTAATGATATCTAAGGTTAGTATTCCTTTTATATGAAATTCTGAGGTTTTTACTTCCTCCTTGATTTTATTCCTATATTTTGAGGGTCATCTTAATTTGTGTTATGGAATTATTCTCCAGCTACTGGAAAATTTTGTATATTGTTCTCTTGGGCAATTGGGCATAACCAGATATAAAATACATACTATACCCATTTGTAGCTTACTCCATCTGGAAGCATTTCTCTTATCAAATCAATGCATTTAATTAAAAATCCTGTGAAGACCTGTGACAAAGTTTATTCCTTGATACAAAGTTTGACTTCTCAAATCAGACAACGCATGGACGATCCCAAATCATCAGGTAAATATGTTTTTCTTAGAGCATAAAACAAATAAAAATTACTGTCCAATTACTATAAACACTTTAGAATAAGATGCACCAATCTTAAGAAATCGAGGTTCTCACACTGTATCTAGGTATAATATGAGTTAATATATGTCAAGCAAAAATAAATAAGTAAGTTAGAGGTTTTTTTTTCCATAATAGCATGAAAAAGATAATAAAACATTCTTATTAATTATGTAGTGTTGCCATATAGCTCAGCAGCAAATAGGCAACATAATAAACAAGACCAAGCAATAGGAAGGTGATCTGGGCTCTGGTTCTGACACTGGCTTGGTTGATAACTTGAGCAGCTATGGCATCTTGGATTGCTTACTGGTAAAAATAGATTCTTTGAGCTGTTTAATTTTTGAAGTTCCTTTCTGGTAATGACTGTCTTTTATTAGTTATTTGAATCTAATAAAAATAATAATAAATAACAACCTATTAAAATAATTTAAAATTCAAAATTGAAAATGTGTTAGCTTAAAAGAGTTTTTTTATAATTGTTGTTTTATTATTATTAAGTGTGTAACATATAGAAAGGTCTCTTATAAACCTAGTATTAATCTATTATTTATACCTTTATTCAAGGCTACAAAATAGATGGTTGCTAATAATATATGCCTATGAGACATTTCCTAGCTTAACAATTTTATCTTTGATATTTTAAAAAGTTTCTAATGATCAACTTTTTAATATATATTTTTAATTTGATTTTTAAGTTTAATATGCTAAAAATGTTATGTTGTTTTAGATATTCAGCTTTACCATAGTGAGACATTAGAGCTTATGCTACGTAGATGGTCCAAGTTGGAGAAAGACTTTAAAACAAAGAATGGAAGATACGACATTAGTAAAATCCCTGACATATATGACTGTATTAAATACGATGTCCAGCATAACGGTTCCTTGAAATTAGAAAACACAATGGAATTATATAGGCTTTCGAAGGCATTAGCAGATATTGTTATCCCTCAGGTAAGTACTTATTAGGAATTAATTTTCTTTTATTTTGTATAGATACTTTACAAATGTCTGGCAATGGATAAAAGATAGCTGGTTTTCATGTCCATATAAAACTCATAACTTTAAAAAGGAAAGTAATTATGAATTTATATTTTAAACTTTTTATTTGATATACTAAATTATTTGACTCTTTCATAGTTTGATTTTAGTGACTTTTTAAAATTTAAGAACAGGTACTCTTAAAAACAAATGAGACAACTGAAAACAGGATGAAAAGTATTAATTAAGTATTTGTTGGGAATCTATTGTACACCTACCAGCTCTATGCTATGGAAATATGTGATGACTGAGAGAAAAAGGTAGTTGTGGCCCTATATAAATTTTACAATTCTTTTTACTTTATGTGAAAGTATTTTCCAAATTATATTTAGAGGCCAGTATATAAGTAGTTATTGGGGGGTAGGGGTGTTCAAGGGTCTTTTTATTATAAGAAAATTAATATGAAGGTAAACCAGATTTCAAATAACAAAAATACAATTGAGCAGAGAATCAGACTGATCTTAAAGACATAAGTGACAAGACAAGTTGCTATAAGGGTATGTTAGAAGAAAAGAGTTCTGGATGCCTTTTCAGGACCTTTTTTCAATTCAATTTCTAAAAGATTATTTGGCTATTATAAAGGGTAGTAGATCAGACATTCCAATTGTGAACCAAAGTTAAAAAGCAGGAAAAAAAATGAAATATATGGAAAGTGTAAAGATTATGAACAAAATTAGCCTCACTTAAAAATAGTCATATATAAAAATGGTTAAAAGAATATTATTGTTCCTTTCCTAATATTTACAGAAAATCTAGGAAAAACTAAAGACGGAAAAGCTGGGAATTCAAACTTTGCAATTACCTGTAATTATTTCTATAAATGTTAAAGATTAGCTTATTGTTTCAGCATGAAAGAGCCTATTTAGTTGTTTGGTTAGATATATTATAGAGACAATTTTAGGTATATTGTATAAATCAGTGATTTCAAAACGGAATTATTTTTAAAAGAGCAGATAAAAATGTGTCAGATTTCAAGAATGTATCTTTGGGCCTCACTTTAAGACACACTGAGTTAGAAAACAAGGACTTTTGTTTACTTAATGGAAGAGAAGTTTATTCTGCAAAAGAGATATTTTACAGAATAAAAAGTTTTATTTTATAATAGTTAAGATATTTTAAGATTACCATCAAAGTGAACAAACTCAATTCTGAAGAACTCAGTTTTAGCTACAAGGTATAGATAGATGATCATTGCACTAACATTAATTTGATTATAACTCATTCAGTAAAGTTAGTAAGTCAGCATTCATCTTTGTTACAAAATTCAAGATAGAGAATTCATTCAAATTTTTCTCATTAGAGGTTTTGAGAATGGTTATTGTTAATTTTTGTAAACATAATCATTAGTTTGCATTGGAAGTGTAAATAAGACCCTAATTTTTTTCATTATTTTGGATTACATCGATATTAGTGCATATTATTTATAATTATTCCTGCAGTGGAGATTATTTAAAAGCATGGCTTTTAACAGATAAGCTATAAATATAAGACCCTCTTAAATATTTATTTGGCTGTGTGCTTTTTTCAAGGTAGGCTTTCAATATATTTAAATGTGTTACCTACTCAGTGGCTAAATAAACACTCAAATGATTTTTTAGCATAATAATGTCTGTGTCATTACATGGTTTATTTAATCTCATGCCTCTTCTTTCTCAGTTACATATACTAAATATTCTAGAATTGGGAATGAAAAGTTGGTTGCTAAGAGTTGGAATCAAAAGAATACTCAAATGTTAATGTAGAGTTTTAGATACTAATTTTGCCTACTTTTGCATATGTATTTTAGTTATATTGCTTATGTACCTGAAGAAATTTCTCACCATCTCCTTAAATATTTATAATGAACTTTTAAAAGTATCATAATTAGAAGAAGTACTAAAGATTAGAATGGTTAGCAAAGATATGAGACATCCTTTGTATCTTTAGTAATTCATAATGCTCAGCTATTCTCAGTCTCTATTACAGCAATTGCTTTTTGATTCAATTAGGTCAAATTTTTACACTAACAGTCTGAGAACTTATTTGAAGACATTATTTTTCTTGGATAAATTATTTATCTTTGAAATTTTGAGGCTGTTCAGGCCATATATGCCCAGCCTTACAGAAATCAAAGTCTTATTTGTAGTAAATTCATAATTAAATTTTGATAAATTTATAACTTTAAAGCAGAGGTCTTTTTATATACTTTCTTAGAGTTGATTGATGAAGGAGAGGACCACTTGGGATTTACCTCCCTAAATTTTTGATTTGATAGTCTTTATTATTGCAAAAACTTGGGATTTCTTTTAATGGAGCATTAAATATTTACGGAATTCAGTTATTTTTGCTTTGTTATTTTGCTTTGTTACTTTAGCTGTCATAAATCCAAAACCATGGACAAAATGCATGCATTTTCAGTCCCTGAACAAATAACTAAGTTATAAAAGCGTTTATAGTAATTGTAATGAAACTGTAGTTTGTAACGGAAAAAAAAAATGAAAATGTTACATAAAGTAATCCCCCCTTATCTGAGGTTCACTTTCTGTGGTTTCAGTTACCCATAGTCAGCTGCAATCCAAAAATATTAAATGGAAAATTTCAGAAATGAACAATTAATAAGTTTAAATTGTGCACTATTCTGAGTAGCATGATGAAATCTCGTGCTGTCTCTCTCTTTCCTGGGATATACGTGAATCATCCCTTTGTCCAGCATGTCCACACTGTATACACTACCCACCTGTTAGTCACTTAGTAGCCGTCTTGGTTATCAGATCAACTATCATAGAATAGCAGTGCTTGTGTTCAGTCTTTATTATACTTAATAATGGCCCCAAAGCACAAGAATAGTGATGGTGGCAATTCAGATATGCCAAAGAGAAGCATGAACTACTTCCTTTAAGTGAAAAGATGAGTACAGTACAATAAGATATTTTGAGATAGAGACCGCATTCATATAACTTTTATTTTACATTCTTATAATTGTTCTTTCATTATTAGTTACTGTATTCTTTATAAAAATAGAACCAGGAAAAGCATACTGTTTTACAACCTGATTTTTTTCATTTACTCAGCATCAAGAACCTCTTTTCAGATCAGTAAAGGTATATATACATCATTATTTGCAATGGCTGAATGGTGCAATGTAATAAAAACTATTTAACCACTTTCTTGTATTTGGAAATCTGGATTCTTTTAATATTTTTCACTATCTTTACACATATGTCTTTACATTCATTCAAGACTATTTCTGTAGCTCCAAAAATCTTCTATCAGTTTTCTTCCTGAATGAGCAGTATGTGTTTCCTCACGCCTTGCAAACAAGAGAAATTTCCCATGATGATTTTTAATTCTAGCATTTTCCTTTTGTTTACTCATATAGACATACATAATTACATTTATATCCCTAATTTATAGTCATCTATGTTGGCGAGATTATTGAACCAACCAAACTTTAGTTTAAGGTAAATGACCCCAAGAAGTTCCATTTTCATAGATCTTCCATCTGTAATCATTTAGCCCTTGCTTTGTTAGGCAGTGTTGAAATCTATTATCTGTACTTATGTTTGGCCATCTGGGAAGTACCTGATAGCAATAAATAGCCTTTAAATTCAGGTGTCCCAGAATGTACTTGGAGAGAGAGAGTATGCCTATTTTTTCCTTCCTTTTCTCTACTCTCCCTTCTTTCCCTCTCTGTCTTCCCCCATCTCATTTTCTGCCCTCTTCCTTTTCTTCTTCTCTCTTCCCAACTACATACGCATCACAGATTTTTCTCTTGTTATATCAGGTCATTTTCTGTCTACCTCTTTGAACTGTAATTTTGTTATAATAATTATTATAATTAATGTTTTCTTGATACTTCAGATTATAATTTCTCATTTTAAATTTAATAACCTATAATAAGTATAGGTATCATGAAATTAGATAATTTCATGACATTTGTTGCTCACCACTAATTAAAACTTTAAAAGTACTGACCAAAGGCTTTAAATAATTCGTTAGTGGGTGGCTCTATAGTGTAGCGGTTAGCACGTCTGCTTTACACGCAGAAGGTCCTGGGTTCATGCCCCAGGTGGGGCCACAGACCATACCCTGGGTGTGCCAGCCCCTCCGAGTGCACAGGGGGCACCTGGCCCCTGGGGGAATGCCACAAGCGCATGAGCAGAGATGCCCCACCTTCAGAGATCCAGTTCTTAAGGGGAAACGGCAATATCCATAGTTCAGGAGTAGAAGTGGGGCAGAGGAGTGGGGGCAGATTAAAAAGAGGAAATAAAATTAAAAAATAAAATAATTCATTAGCCTCTTTTAACCCTTGACATTTGAATAGACAAAAATCCCGTGGTTTCCATTTATATTTGTTTTAATATGTTTATTGACTATTCTGTGTTTTAGTGTTCTTTTCCTTAGTCTTTCTTTTAAGGTTGTTTCTACATTTAAAACCTACGAATTGAGTTGAACTGCTATCCATAAAGATTACATTTATCCATTCCATCCTCCCCTCTTCAGAAATTACTTGCTTTTTCAGTTCCACCAAAAAATCCTTTTAATTATACTTAAAAGTTTTGAGAATAGTATACTTGCAGTTGCAGAAATGTAAACTAGGAGTCATATAGTATTCAAAAAAAGCTTACTTTTTTGAATAAATTCTTTAATTTAGTAGTGCATTTGTTAGAGCTCTTTGGCATTATACTCTTTTTCTAATGTTATGTATTTTCTGCTCAGGAATACGGTATTACCAAAGCTGAAAAACTGGAGATTGCCAAAGGTTACTGTACTCCTCTAGTTAGAAAAATTCGCTCAGACCTTCAGAGGACACAAGATGATGACACTGTAAATAAACTCCATCCTGTGTAAGAGACTGTACTGTTATTTAAATCTATAGGCATCTATTTTGTGTACTTCAAAACTGAATTACTTTTTAATGTTCCTACGAAGAAATCAGGAGTGTGTCACTTGGCACACTGGATATAAGGATTACCTAGGTATTCCTGACAGTTAACTTCCAGGATTCTTTTTGGCTCCAAATTGAGGAAGAGTTCAGGTGAACTGGGGAAGGGAATATGTGTCATTTATATTATTCAGCATGTACTCCATTTGTTAGCATAAACGTCTATGATCTTCTTTAAGATTATGACCTCTGTTATTAATAGAGGAGTTACAATGATCTATTGACCATGAACTTGACTAATATCAACTCTTTTTTGACCGCTCTCAGAAGCCCAGTAAGTTCCAGTTATCTTCACGTTAAAGGAATATCTACTAAGATAATCTCTAAATTGTATGTAGTTGGAAGAATGTTAGATCTACTTATTATGGTCTTTTTTAGTAAGATTAAATTCCATTTTACAAAATTATTTTAGTACTTAAGTTTTGACTACGTAGTTATTTTTTAACACTGTCTGCTTCTAACTTTAGGTATTCCAGGGGTGTTCTGTCTCCTGAACGTCATGTCCGTACCAGATTGTATTTCACCAGTGAAAGTCATGTACATTCTTTATTATCTATTCTTCGCTATGGTGCCTTATGCAATGTAAGTAGAATAAGTTTTTCCAGCCTACTTGAATATATTTCTTTGAATTCATAATTAAGTCATTACCACCTGTTTTTACTGTCCAGTTTTAATAATTCATCATTTACTGTCATTTGTCAATGGTTACTATAACAAGCACTGTGCTAGATGTTGGGAATAAAGACATGTTCTCTTCCCTTGGAGAAAACCCATTTAAGCAAACAATAATATAAAATATTTTAAGTGATGTTATAGGCTGGCAGCAGTGAAATACAGAGTAGCTGATGAATTTGAGTGATTCAGGGATTAGAATTGACAAGACATAGTGTTTGCAGATAAATTTCAGTTATTTAGAAGTTAGAATTGATAAGACTTAGTCAGACATTGTGCCTCTTATCTACTGTTATGTAGAGAATCATACCAAAGCTTATTGGCTTAAAACAACTAAAATCATTTTATTTCTATCCATCATAGTTTAAAGGGTTGACAGTGACCACTTAGGCACTTTCACTTTGGGTCTCATAAAGTTGCAGTCAGACAGGCTCATCTCTGGTGCTAGCTGCTGGCGGTCAGCTAAGATTTTGGCTGGGATTTGACCAGAATACTACATCTGGACTTTTCATGTTACCTGCTTCCTCAAAACATGGCAGCTAAGTTAGGAAGAGTGAGCTTCCTAAGAGAACAAGGTAAAAGTACAAAGCCGCTTTTTAATTATAGCATCGTTTGGTCTCTGGAGAGGCTGGGAATGAGAAACAGTTATATTTTTTAACCAGTCAAGGTTGGCTCCTTTATAATTAACAGTTTCCCTGTAGCTTATCTCTCTTTCTCGTAGTTTATCACGGGCAGTGAGAAGAATCTTGGTGGCATTTTTTTTCTGTATTTTTTCTGGAAATCTCCACAGCTAGTTCATTGAGTTTATTAGATAAACTCTTTATTTTCCACTGTCTGCAGGCTGCAGTTTTTCTACACTTTATGCCACCTACATAGAAAGAGTTCTTTTTCCTATAGCTTCCACACTTGATCTTAGCCAAAGGGCCAGGAAGCAATCCTATAGCTTCCAATAACATTTTCTTACCTTTTTATAAATCCCTCACTAACAACCTCCTCAATGCCCTTTAGGCTTTTACTAACACTCTCCTCGAGGCCCTACTAGTGCATACAGGTATTAAAGGTGTGAAAAAAGGAGAGTCAAGAAAGAGTCCCATATTTCCAATGTGGGTAACTTGGTAGATGATCCTACCATTCACTGAGATAAGTAACACTTGCAGGGAAGGTCAAGTGTTAGAAGGAAAGTAATGAGTTTAGTTTTAGACAATTTGAGTTTGAGAGACTAGTAGGCCAGTCAAGTGAACATGCCCGGTAGTATGTTCATATGTGAGGACAGAAATTGAGTTTAAAGGTATAGAGTTGAAAAGCCAACATATTAATGACAGCTGACGTAGTGGCTGTTGGTAAGATTCCCAGGGAGTTTTTGTTGAAAAGATAAGGAAAATGACATTTTAGGGATTGGCAGTGGAAGTGATCTGTACTAAAAAGACATAAATTTTAATAGCCCCTTTCTCAGCACTCAAACCATAGGTTACCTACAATACAATGTCACTTGTATTATATATCAAAAATACCTTTTCAGCCATCTCTAAACTAGCAAAATATAAGTATCTTCCTTTAATTTTCTATGTATATATTGGTGTATACACATATGCACATATACTAAAAAAGTGTTCCTTAAAAGAAAATTCAATTTTGTTTCATGTACTTTTTAAATATAAGGTTGTGAAATGTACAATGAAAATTTGGTATACGTCTCTAGGTTCTTAATCTATATCATTACTGGGCCTTGATAAATAGTTATTATCAAAGTTACCCTAAGGCTATTTCAGGATTCTGTTCCTGTCAGATTTTTCCAATTCCTATGTTCTTTCCTCTTGTTTTGGTTCCTTCCTTGTCCTATTAACGAACAAATAGCAAAATGACATCCCTTGCAACATATGTAGATCAGTGGAGTTTTAATATTAGTAATAGTGAGTGAAAAAATGACCCTTAATTAGCAAGGCGAGAGCTTATATGATGGAATTGTTTTTGGAGAGGAGGAATATAACTCTTACATGGTCCCCTTTTGACCCTATTGCACTTATTTAGAAGATGGAAAGAGCATAAAGGATATAGGGACCAATAGAAAGCCTGTGGCTGGAACATAATGAGTGATGGATAAATGGCAAGAGATGAGATTGGAGAGCCAGCGCACTGGGGATTATAAGGGGGTTGGGAAGCCATTGAAAAGTTTTAAGCAGAGAAGTAAGTGTATTTGGTTGCTGTGTGGACAATAGATAGATGGGAGTAAATATGAGGAAACGAGTTAAGAAGCTATCACAATGATTTAAAGAAAGATGGTATAGTTTGGACTAGGGTGGTAGCAGTAGAACTAGACCTTACTGAGTAGACATTGCATTCAGCTGCATTTCTAAAAACAAAAGTAGAACAACTCCATTCTTTTCAAAATCTTTGCTTCCAGGATACAAAAAAGTTGCATGTATTTACTAAAGTAAAAAAGTTTATACTAAAATGATGTCCTGTTTTCTAATTTTTAAAAAATAAGTTATTTGAACTATAATTCATTATCCCAACTCATATTATCCTTATAAGACCCTGTAACTAATACACTTAAAAACTTAATCAGTTTCTTCCCAGTTAAAAGTTTTGATTTTTCACTGTGGACTGGGTAAAATCTCTCTCTCCATAATAGAATTTTTAAAAAAGATTTGTTAAAGAAATAAGATTATAAGCAAGCTTTCAAGGAATATATTTAATGAGCCTTAATTTAAAAAAATATATTTTTATGGATTCTTGCATGCTAATTGTGTTCAGGAGGATGATGCTAAATATTATTTAATTGTATCTGTTCATTAAAACGAAACTAGCAATATGTATAACTACAACACTGAATTAGATATTAGAAGTGTACTTATTAATAATGTAGTATCACCAAGTCTAATAGGTCTTTTCTCCTATTGAAAATTTTTAGTATTTAATTAAACTCATCATTTATAGTAATCCACATCTAGTGAAACTTAGTAATGCTATGCTAAATTGTTTTTCCATATCAGTTTTGAAAAAAGTACATATACATCTTTGCACATATCCCCTCCCCAAACACAGACAACATACAAACACACAGATGCAATTTTTGCTCTGAAGTGTTGCTTAGGTTGAGAGTAGCTGCCCTGAGGGCTTGGCATTAAAGGTGTAAATAGCCATTTGTTGAAATGAAGCTATGACTACAGGTAATTACACAAATTACATGATGTTAGTTTAACTTTATTCTTCTAAAAACTTCAAAAGCGAATGCTTCCTCAGGAATATATAATGTCTAAATTAAAAAGGAAATATATGCTGAATTTTGTTTTAAATAAGTACTCAGCATATGGTCTTATAAGTTTGGGCTTTTGTGTATCAAATTTTATTTTTTTAAAAGGAGGCACATTCTATACTAAGGTACAAAATATTGTATACTCTTATTGTATAGAAAAAATTATTGGATGCTTTTATATATTTGTAATGTTTATGACATAGATAAAGGAACGTTATCTATGATGTACATAAGGTCTAAGTAGACCCTGTCGACTATTGACTATAGACTGAGTAGTTTTATCTTTTCAGATAGAATTTTCTACTTTGAATCTTGCAGTACATGTTCTGATACTCTATGATTACATGTTCAAAGACTAGTGATTCTTAATTTTTTTTTTATTAAATATTGGGGTGACATTGATTCACAAAATTAAATAAGTGTCAAGTATATCATTCAGCAGAATGTTGTATATATATTGCATTGTGTGTTTACCACCCAGAGTTAGATTTCCTTCCATCACCAAATATTTGACCTCTATTACCCCATCTACCCCGCTTCCCTCTGGTAACTACTAATCCACTGTTCCTGTCTGTGAGTCTGTTTGTTTGTTGCTTTCATTTCTATACCACATATGAGTGATGTCATGTGGTTTTCAACTTTTTCTGTCTGACCTATTTCACTTAGCATGATTATCTCAAAGTCCATCCATGTTGTCACAAATGGCAGTATTTCATCTTTTCTTATGGCTGAGTAATATTCCATTATATATATGTACCACATATTTTTATAAAGACCAGTGATTCTTTAAATGAAGGTGGAGGAGTGGTAGATATGATAACAGTAATAGAATCTACATATGCCTCCTCTTGTTGATTGTTTTAAAATATCCACTAGTGTAATGAGGGATACTTACTGATAGGCATGTATTACATACATGAACTATATGATGGTTGGAGCAATAGCACTACTCTTATAGAATTGTATTTATGAAGCATGATACTAATTATACTAGGCACTTTGGAACTTGAAGTTAATTGCCCCTTATCCTCAGAATTCAATCATGAGTATCATATTTCAAGAAATTCTTTATTTTTACTTTCTGTAAGCTATTTTTTTAAGTTACCACAAGAGTTTTTAATACTACTGGTAAGAGATCTTTAAAATAATTTACTTAAGCTTAAATCATTTATTGAGACACAAATATAGTGGAGTTATTTTGAAAGATTTGTGCATATAAGTATTCACCTCACTTTGTGGTATCACTCAGAATTAAGCAAACTACCATAATGAAAATAAAATGACTTACAAGTAATGCAATATGAGAAAATGCTTTCTATATATTTTTGTTTAGGAATCAAAAGATGAACAGTGGAAACGAGCTATGGATTATTTAAATGTTGTCAATGAACTCAACTACATGACTCAGATCGTTATCATGCTTTATGAGGATCCTAACAAGGTAACAGTTCTTGATCTGCAGGGATTCCCAGAGGTAAATAAATAACTTGAAATTTCTCACTTTTAAAATGTTCTATAATATTTTTTAGGATCTCTCTTCAGAGGAACGCTTTCATGTTGAATTACACTTTAGTCCAGGAGCCAAAGGATGTGAAGAAGACAAAAATTTACCATCTGGCTATGGATATAGACCAGCTTCAAGAGAGGTAATGAAGATGAAACTCTCAGTGCTTGGTTACTGTAGTTTTAGCTTTTCATGAGGTTTCTTTTAAGAATTGTCTATTATGTACTATAATTCTTATCTCAGCTATTAAGTAGCAAGATGGTTTACATTTTTTTAAGTATAATTTAGGTGGACAGCACTTGTAGGCATATTAGATTTTTATCTTTAGATTATTTTGGACTTTTAAGACTGATATTTAGCATGGATTAAAAAAAACTATTGTTATAGTTTCGGTTTTGGTGGTTGTTTTACTTGAGGGTTAATCCATGCTAAACACTATGCTAATAAGCACTTGGCATGGATTAATTGCATTTTAACCTTTACAATAACCTTACGAAGTTAAATATATACTCAGTTTATAACTTGTTTATTAAATTATAATACATATTGATAAAAGGGCGTAAATCATAAGTGTATACCTTAATGATGATGTATTATAAAATGAATACCTCATTTTAATGAATAAAACAACCAGGCAGGTCATAAATAGAATAGTGGAATAGAATAGAATAGTTGTGCCCGCTCCCTATCACAACCTCCCTGTCTTCTCAAAGATACGATCTATCATAGATTAATTTTGCCTAATTTTGAACTATATATAAATAAAATCACAAAATATATGCTTTTTAGGGGTGGAGAGTGGGTTTAGCTTTTTTTTTTTTTCATTATGTTTGTGAGATTCATCCATTCTATTCCTCATTGTTGTTGCCACGTAGGATTCCATTAAATAAATATAGTGGAATGTGTTAATCCATTCCATTTCGATATCATATAATTCGTTTCCAGTTCACCTTATAAAGTGAATGTTTTAATGAACATTCTTTTACAGGTCTTTTGGTGAACGTATGTACACATTTCTTTTGTACATACATCTAAATTGCTGGGTCATGGGGTATGCATATATTCAACTGTAGAAGACACAGTCAAATAGTTTTTCCGATTGTTTTCTAAAGACACTGCAGTATCCTCATCAGCACTTAGTATGATCGGTGTTTTTAATGTAGTTATTTTGACGGACATGTAGTGATATCTTCTTGTAGTTTAGATTTACATTACACTTATGACTAGTAAGGATTAGCACCTTTTCATACATTTATTAGCCATTTGGATATGCTTTTTGGTGAGTGCTACTGGCTAGGACCTCTGTGGTATTGAATAGAAGTGTTGATACTAAGCATTCATGTTCATCATTAAACTAAAGTGAAGAGCAATATTTCAGAGAGAACTTTTTGTGATTTTGGTTGAGATTTGCATAAACTCTGCAGATCAATTTTGAGAGAAATAACACTTTTATCTTATTAGATTTTCTAGTTCAAAGACTTGGTATACCCCTGAATTTACTTAGCTATTCTTTATAACTGTTTGATAAAATTAATTTTTTATGTGTTGTACCTTCTTTGTCAGACTAATTTCTAAGCTCTTTGTATTTTTTATACTATCATAAATAGTTTATGTAAATTTCATTTTCTGTTGTTATTTTCATATTAAATTTTAACTCATTTTTGTATAAAGATTTTATAACTAGTAACCTTACTGCACGCTGTTTGATTCATTCTATTTATCTATGGAGTCATTTGGACTTTCCACATGATTACATCTCTGAATGATGACAAATGTCCAATAAAATGTTGAATAGATGGAGGTACTCTTGTCTTTCAGTTATTTATTATTAACCATGTTGATTGTTTCAGATTTTTAGATATCCCTTATATAATTAAAGAAGTTCCTCCTTATTTTCTATACCACTTAGTTTGATGAGGGTTTTTATGTATTTCTGCTTGGCTTCATTTGTCTAATGTTTGTGAGATTCACTGATGTAATTGTATTTAGTTTTTGTTAGTCCATTCTTATTGCTTTAAAATATGTATTTAACTGTATGACTATGCCCCAAGTTACTCATTCTATTATAGATGGATATTTGGTATAAATTTTTTAAGTTTTCTGTCTCCTATACTATACTATGAGATTCTTGCAATCTGGGAATTTATCTTAGTCATCTGTGTCTTGGGACGAGTTATTCACTCAGTAAATATTTAATGAATCATTAAATGATTGTTATTTATGTATGTAATCATCATATTTGTTGGAAATATTTAGAATAAAATTTAAATTTTCAAAATTTGTAAATTCGGATGCTGAGGTTGATGACATTTCTGTGTAACAAAACTGATCTCTACTCTTTTTTACTGTATTATTATTCATTCAGGCATTTGATGGAATTTTATTAGGCAATTGGTTTTATATTGCTTTTTATTGTCATTTTATTGTTCAATTTCTCCATAGAGTGTGTGTGTGTGTGTGTGTGTATTTCTTGAAGTCAGAGACTCTTTCATCTGTCTCATGATATCCAGAATAATTCTAGGCTGTTGTAAGAATTTAATTAATATTAATTCACTTGAATAAACAAACTCGTATATGTATTTCAATTGACTATTCTCAATTGGTGGTTCATTTTGTTCATTGCAAGAGATGATTGTTTTATCTGAATTTTATATGTTGTAATCTTTGCCCACAGAATGAAGGCAGGCGATCTTTTAAAATTGATGATGACGAACCACATACTTCTAAAAAAGATGAGATTGATCGAGGTGTGCTGTTGTTCAAATCTATGGTATCAGAGCCAATTCATATACACAGGAAGTCTCCACTCCCAAGATCTAGGAAGATGGCTACAAACGAAGTAAGTGCATGTATCAGAGCATGTTTTCTGTAGAGTATACTAACTGTATTTTAATAAAACAGAAAAGAAAATACAGCTTTAATTATGGAGGAAAAGATAATTTTTTAATAAGGGATCAGGAATAAGTTTTGGTTAAAAGTAAAGAGGAATTGCCTGAGATACTTCAGCAACAACTGATTCCAATGACACTGTAGATTAAGATAGGAAATTCTAAATTGTTAGCCTGATTACAAAAATCAGTGTAAGAATTTGAAAATTTAAGGATATGGTTGAAAAATTTACATTTGTATCAAGATCTACAGTTAAATAACTAAAGCTAATTCTTGTGCTTAGGAGTAGAACGACCTTTAAATAGCTACTAAGGTAACATTTAAAAAGAAAGTTGAACAGTTGCAATGAAGCTTGTTAAGTAATCTTTAACATCTGTATATGTTTTTATACTTTAAAACCTTTATTTTGGGTTATCTATAGACTCTGTAGGATAATTCACCAAGTCTGATTGAAATCAGTGCTTATAAATGTTTTCTAAATGCTTGAGTATAAAGTATAAAAATGAATATAAAGTATAAAGTATAAAAGTAGAAAGCAAGAATTTAAGACAGAACCATCAACTTCTAAGTTAGAAAATATTTTTCATTGCTGATTAAATATACCAGGCCTTAAGTGTGTAACATCTCATAGTTGGTAAGAATATAAACAACAACAAAAAAGAATTATGCTCACTTCTACAGCCCCAAATTATATAAACATAAGTGCTTTATGATTCTTAAATTTCAAATATATATGTGTCTCAATTTGACAATTATGTATGGAAAAAAACATCCATCAATAAAATAGATCATTGTAATTTTATCATGTATACTAGTTAGAGTTCCTGCAAATGTGATATTTTAAGTTAATCATAAAAGAGGATGATTAACAATTGTAGAATTTGGGTTGTTCTATTATAGCTTAATTAAAAAATATGAAATCTGAGGTTATGTTTAGGTATCTTTAATTTCAGAAAATAACCTAACCTACCATTTGTGTGAGGGCAGTGATTTTGATGTTGTTGAACAAAGCAATCTGCAATTCATCAGATTGTTCAGAATTTCACCATTAAATCTGCATTCCAAAAAGCCTATAACACTGATAGAGCCATCATTTTGCAACTCATCTTATTTGTATAATCTTCAGCAAAATCACTGTCCTTCGTTAACTCTTAAAACACAGAGCACATTTATACACCTTTTTTTCTCACAAATACTTAAATAGTTACCCTTAAGAGATTATTTCTATGCCATGCTAAACTTTTACTTCCATAAGGTAAATTATTCAAGTAAAACCTTGAAGACTCTTTCCAGCGTCTACCATCTCCATGGATATCAGAAGTTTGTACTTCCAAAAGACATGCAGAGAAAAAGGCTATTCTCTTCATTTTGTGCAAGTAGAGTTTACTCTGTCCTCACTGTCTGAAAGCTGAACATGCAAACATGTAAATTGAGAATGTTTGCTGCATGTTTTGCCTACTGAACTCTGTAAATAATCTTTGGAGAGTGTAAATAAATAGATAGCTTGAAAGTGTAAACAAGTGCAATTTGAATCCATCTTACAGTTAATTCTTTTTTTAGTATCTGGCAGACAGATTTTCTTTTCTACATTATATACATTGAAATCTCTTTAACCCTTTGCATGGTTCTTTTCTGCTTTGAGTTGAACACTTTACCCAATATAGCACAAAATTTCTTGAATATCTAAAATTAAGCAGAATACTTTCAAATTGCTAAAATAAAATTGCTAAGATACAAAATTGTTAAAATCTCTCCAGTTTTAAGGAGACAACTATTAAGCAGTAGAAATATACCTTGTATATTTAAGATAATAAAATAATTCTCATAATGGTTATCATACAATTAGGCTTATGTCATTCTTATCAGTTTCACAAATATTGAAATATTTGGCTCCCAAATTACTGTTTAATAGTTTTTTTAAAAAATTGATAAACGAATGAGAACAAACTGTATTTTTTTTTCTTTCTGATCATTGGCTCTGTTGTATCTAACTTTGCATGCTCTGCTTTTTTTTTTTTTTTTTTGCCCCCCCCCCTTTCTCACTTCCAGGAAGAGAGCCCCCTGAGTGTGTCTAGCCCAGAGGGTACTGGTACCTGGCTGCATTATACCAGTGGTGTGGGTACTGGGCGTCGAAGACGCAGATCAGGGGAACAAATCACTTCTTCCCCTGTCTCCCCCAAATCATTGGCTTTCACATCCAGTATTTTTGGCTCATGGCAACAGGTTTTTAAACTTTACTTCATTAAACATTTTTCCTCCCCGCATTCAGAGCAACAAACAGCTGTCTTTGAGGACATCTAATCCCTTATATTTTACATCAGAGTAAATCCTTCTGTTTTTAAATTTTGAGTTCATTTAAAAATGCTTGTGATATCTGATAATATTTGAAGGAAGGAAACCACTTACATTTGCATATGTTTATCATTTTTACTGGGAGAGTTTAAAATTAATAAATTTTACTCTCCTGGTACTTTTTAATTTGTTTGTAAAATTCTTTAAAAAGGAAAGAAATCTTCCTTTGACTTAGTTGTCCTTTAAAACATTGAGAAACAAAATTACACGATTTGATGGTAAGAAAGTAACTTTTTCCCCCATAATTGAAAAATTAGATTCCATTTGGAATTTGCTAAGAATGTGTACTTTTTTTTAAATATCAAAATTTAAATGGCCCTGTGTTAATTAGCAGGATACATCTAATACTGTTCATTTTCTCTCTCTTATTCCATTATCTGGAAGTATATAATTTAAGGGATACATACAATGTATGTTGTTTTTTTTTTCAGTTGTATACTTTCATGCTCTTTTTAAGATAAGAGGGGGCAATGTCTATGTGCCCATCAACAATATGAGTCAAATAAAATGACTTCGAAAAGACTTTCTGTGATGACATTTGGAAACTTAAAATACTATGGATTTGGGGGGATTTGTTTTTGTTTGTTTGTTTTGGGTTTTTTTGTTTGTTTGTTTTTACAATGAAAGGTCTGCTGTTACACATGACTTTTCCAAGAATTTCAGCAATTTCCTTTTGGAAATATAATGCTTTTGATTATGGGAAAAGGGATTATGGTATCCATTAAGGCTGTGAATTTTTAAAGGTTACTCTGATAAAGCCCGTGCATGGATAAGTAATTGTATGGTGACCTCAACAGTCTCTGTCTGTCTTTTCTTTTGTTTGTGATTGTTTTTTCCCCCTTCAAATACAGGAGCTGTTTAAGAGTGGGCATTTGGCTTCTTTAAGAGAAAATGAAATTATATCAATCTATTGTTTCTTTTCATCTGTCTTGCTTCATACATGGTATTTCATTCTGAGTGCCTGCTTCGTACCAATTCATTGCAAGGACCTCATATGAAATGGACTCCCTTCAGAAGGGGATCTTGCATGATCTTTCATGTTTTATGTATTTCTACTAATATTTATCATACAGCTTATTAACCTTTGTCTGTCTGGAACAGGCTACAAATGAAGTATGGACTTCTAAATTTATTTTACTGTTTTACCTCATTTATACTGCTTTCCATGTGTAGGTTGTATCTGAAAATACTAATTACCTGCGAACACCAAGAACTCTTGTGGAGCAGAAGCAGAACCCTACTGTAGGTATGTGGTCTAAAAAATTATATTCCAAACCTTCTTAAACTCACACACGTAAAACCCTTCAGTGGTGAAAGCATGACCAAATGCTATGCTTTAATTTTTGTTTAACATATACTAATTCAGAAATGTTGAGTTGTACAACTCAAAATATACAATAGAATGAACAAGAAATAGCCTTTAATTTTGTTTTGTAACCCTTTTGAACACCCATAACATAAATTACTTAGTCCAATTGTCAGTGCTAGTTTTTAATCTTGTAATCTATAAGTTAAAATCTCAACATGTTTCAATTGAGGAAAGTTCATTTTTCCCTGTTAATAAAGATGAAAATGTGCTATTTCATATCAATAAGAACTTTCTACTTTTCTGATTAAAAAATTTTAAGTGGGAAGTGTTTCAGACCCAATCCGGATATATTAATTTTTCTTTTGAACATCTCTTAAGGAAAACCAAAGCAAAACTAATGCACACTGGCAGTGTTACTCATTGACCTATAGAATATAATTGGTTCTTGGCTAACACTGTAGCAAAGCAACATTGAAAAAGACCTTTCTAAACTTATTTGGTTTTAAGCTCATTGTTGATAAGCTGTATGAGATTATAGCATATTATTTTTTGTAAACAGTTGTGTAAATAGGTTTAATAAAAGCATAACTAAATTAAGTTTCAACTATGTACTGTGATCTCTATACTAAGTATGTGATCTGTCTGTTGATGCCTACCTACCTGAAGATCTTTTTTTTAGTTAATTATATATAGCTAATGTTTATAGCTTTTAATATTTCCACAATAGTTTCTTGCCAGAAATTATATATATAATCCTTCTTTTATGTATCATAATGTATTAGAAAATTATTTAATTCTTACCCAGTGGTAAAAGTTTTGCTTGAGTGTAAAGACTTTTGCTACAAATTAAGCATCAATTTATACTGGCTGTGTTTTATTTGCTAATAATGTGTTTCATTGGGATCTTATAAGATTTTAAGCCCTTTAAATATTAGAATTTAAACTGATTTAGGCTTGGATGACCTAAAAGGAATTGTTTTCAGCTGGTCTTCTCACAGATAAGCTTTGATTTGCTTTTTTTCAAACAAATATTGATAACTTAATTCAGGGGCATCAGAAAAGATTATTTGCAGTCATACATTCAAAAGTATTGATTTAATATGACTTATTTCTGATAGGAGAGGTTTTTCATATGGCCTGCTCATACAAATTGATTGACATAATCCCTTATCCTAAATTAATTTTGATTGTAGTGTTTTTAATACTTTTAATATGTATATTTAATTATCATGTTGGTATATTATTTTCCTCAAAGACAACATTTTGTCCAGTGTTAAATGCTCTCATTTGTACATATGATAAATAGTAGTAGTTGATTGTATTAAAGTTGACATTATAAGTGACTTGTGAGCTTGTTCAAGGCACTGCCAAATATGTGTAAGAGCCATGTTATTGCATGCTGCATGAATTCCCATTATGAATGGAAGAGCACCCGTTGTTGTATGTATTTTCTCTAACTCCCATCAGGGTCTCACTGTGCGGGCCTGTTTAGCACCTCGGTACTCGGGGGTTCTTCAAGCGCACCTAACCTACAGGATTATGCTCGTACTCATCGTAAAAAGCTGACCTCTTCTGGCTGCATAGATGGTATGTGCACACATGCATACACAGATTCAAACCTACACCCATGCACACACCCATGAGCATACAGTATTTCTCAAAGGCAAGCCTCAGTCCACTGACTGAATCAAGTGGAATCCTAGCACCATTTCCCTAAATGACTATCAATACTCTGTTATCCACAGCTTGGATCCATGTTTCATCAGTTAATTGTAGTTAGACTTACAATACTTGTTCAATGAGTAGTTTGTTGAAATGTGAAACTTAAAACTGTATCATGTGTATTCTTCTTTTAGATAGTTGATAAGCCATATTATAAAAAATAAATCTTTGCTCTTTTAAACTTTGTTCATTGTTAACCTTTAGTTTACTTACTGATACTGATCTAAATAAAATAGAATGTTTATAAATAGACAAAAATATCATATTGGCCATATTTTTATAAAAATAAACATAGGATGACAATATTTGGGGATCTCTAATTGAGAAGATTCTCTCACTAATGTTAATATACCTTAAGGTTTAAAATTCAGAATGTTTTTTGAGGCTTGTGGAAGCTTATCCCTTTTGTTAATAGGAGTGTTTATTAGCCTTTTCAGGATTAGCTTTATTTAAAACTTTTTCTCATGTATCCACAAATTTACTTTAGTCAGTAAAACACAGATTTATCAGAATTGCCAGCTCATCTTGCTTTTCTTTCTTTTGTATATTTCATTAAATACTTTGCCTCTATCATCAAGCCATTTTACTTCTTTTAACCAGTATTTGGCTTGTTACTCTTTCTCATTGTCCCTTCTGCATGTCACCTACTACTAACCTCCTTATATATTTGTTTTTTTCCCCTTTTTTAAGTGTCTTTTTGGTAGCTGTTATGAATTTCAGGTACCTGTTTTTCTCTTTCTCAGACGCCACACGCGGTTCTGCTGTTAAAAGGTTTTCTATCTCATTTGCTCGACACCCAACCAATGGTACGTTTTGTTTTTATTTTAACAGATACTCCCCTGCTTCATCCTTTTTTATTTTTCTTTTATTTCAAAATTTGAAGTATACAGTATCATTCGTTTATCCATCCTTAATTTCAATTGGCATACAATTCCAGCTTATTTCACCCAAAGTATTGATACTGTGTAGATCCCTTTTTCAGCTGTAATTTACACAATAATTTAACAGTACTCATCAAAATTTTAAATGAGCACATTGATGATGAGTTTTAATACTAAATTAGCACCTGAAAATTTCTTCTAATTTCTCAAGTGATCAGTGTACACAAATTTTAAAAATACAATTAATAGTATTTATTTTCTTCTTAATTCTTAATAATTTTAATGTTTTTTGTTCCTAATTTTTTCCTGACCACATTGTTGTTTTATTGAGCTATTTAACAAAAATGGAGAGCCATACTTGTCAAATACCCAAGTGAGATGTGTCTTTGACAAGTTCTTGGGAACCAGGGGATACAGATTTTACTGTGTAGTATCATCTCTCTTTTGCTTCTTGTCTAAAGCAAAACCTGACTTGGTCTGGAGAACTCTGAAAATTTCATGCAGCATTCACATTATCTTCATATAGTAATAAATTTGCTGTTATCCAGCAACCAGTTCCCTTCGGTATCACTGTTTTTTGTTATAATTTAGAGAACTTCTTATGGAAATAAGACTCAGCTAAAAATCTAGAAAGCCAATTCAATTAAATTCAGTTTTTGAGGCTGAACAGAAAAGTGTCTTATGGCCATTATATGTTAACTAAATTGTTGCACAATTATGGCTTTCTTACACAGAGCTTGTTCTTGTGGGGCAAGAAGGAGTATTTACTGATCATTTTGAGATAATTCAAGATCAAAGAATTTAAAAGAAAACATACAGGTTTTTGCTGTTATCCAAAATAAAGGTATTTTTATTTCTGGAACTTTTTTCTTTTTAACTGCAAATAAGTCTTTCAAAAACTTAAGTCAGGTTTTTCAAAAACTTCTGCGAAACTAAGTTTTTAGTCATTCTCTCCCTTTAGGATCCTTTAACAGCACACCTAAATAACAATACACTAATACTTCTTGAAGATGGAGTAAGATCTCATCCTCAACAAGTGAAAATTTAGCCTTAAAGCTTATCGGGCTTTCCATCCATTGTAGCTGTTTAAATGCTACTTTTTGGAGGAAAATGTCCTTATTTAGTATAGCTGCAGCTTCTAGAACCTGCATACATAAGAACCGAAGTCACAAGGAAAACAGAAGTCACAAATTTCTAAGAAGAGACATTGCAGGTTTAACACTGACTGTAGTTTTCATGAAGAATGCTTTTGTGTTTATAGCCATATTGCAAGTTTTATATAGGAGAAATCTATGTTTACTGAAGCTTTAAAAAAAAAAAAAACCTTAAATTTAACCGAAATGGAATAATTTTACATTTCTTTGGTTTAAGCTTTTAAGAAATGTGCATTTTCTAAACATTATGAAACTTAATGCTTATAAAATGCATTCCTTTCAACTCATGAAATATTTCTTTTGGGTCTTATTTTATTTTTTTTATACTGTGTAATCTTATCTGTCCTATGAATTGTCATTTGACTCTTTCACTTTTTATTTTCCCTAACTTTTATGTTATTTCCATCTTAACACATATCATGGACTTACCCCTCCCTTCATCTTTAGTTCAAGGAACATGGTGAAACAAGTATCTTCTGACAGTGCTTTACCTTATTTTCTGGGCCTCTGTGCAGAACACCTACACCTCTATAGGTGCTGGTCCGTTTCCTCTGTGGAATTTCTAGGCTCCAGTGGTATGTTTTTATAGCTTCTAAACATGACAGCAGGGTGGCTTTTTAAATTGCTGCGCTAACCCTTTCATTGTGCATTAAAGGAAGTATTTACTGAAGATAAATGGAAAAAAATGCAGTCCCAAGGAACTCAATTACATCGTCTTTTGCGTCTTATAGTCTAGCACACAAATGCAAGAAAATAGTTGTTACAAAGACTTAAAAACATTCTGAGGAAAGGATAAAACAAAACACGTTATTAATTTTAGTATATTGCAAAGAAAGGGTTTGCGCTTATTTGCATGGATCTTGTACTTTAAAAAAATGTAATACTTGTATAAGCCTAATTTCTTTAGTGCTTAACTTAGGTGCTTTAGCTGCTATTATAGTATTATAGTTGTTTTGGGGATTGTTTTGTTTTTTTTTAAGTATATGTAGTGTTCTGTCATGCTTTGGTTTGCACTTGACAATTTTGTAAATATCAGTTTTGTAAATCCTTTGGTTATTTTCTTAGGAAGATTAGATTCTCTTTTAACCAAAGTTTTTCTATTACAGCTAAGAATTTAGCAGTTCTTGGGTCACTATTTCCTCTCAAAATTAAATAATATGTCAATTTTAAAATGAGCACATGCCTATTGAAGCAGTTTTGCAGTCTACCTGAATTTAATTTTTACTTTTTAATTAATAATATTAGACTTGTTATGAAACTTGAAGTATTAAAAATATTTTTGGAGGAAAATAAATTCCGATTTTTGAAAGAGCAGATGCAGAAAGACTTATTTTAGTTGTATATTAAAGCAATTTTAAAAGCCATTCATTTGAAGAAAATTTAAATAAACAAGCCATTTTTATAAAAAGTAAATAACTTATATTTGTTTTTTTAAAAAAACTATTTAAGTGCTTTTGTTTCGCTGATGGTATTAATACATATCTGCATGTTTTTTTCTTTTCATGAAATTTTTGTGTTTCTGTGCCACTGTTGAATGCAAACATGTATGTATTTTGTATTGCTTTTTACTCGGCCTAATTTTACGTAGCTAGCAATTTCCAACAATAGAGTTATTGTGTTAATTCAATAAAGGTAGGTGAATATGTTTGGGAATTTTAATTTTGGCATTAATGAATGAATGTTCTTTTAGGGTCACACTAGAGAGTATTGTTGGCCTTGGTAAAACCAGAAAAGTACATAAAATCACTCTTCACAAGTAATTACATAATTATTTTTCAATAAGAAGTTTCCTTTAGCATCCTGGCATCAGGGATACATCATGGCATCAGCTTATTCACCTATCAAATAGACCTGAATTTTAAAAGTAAAAAACTGAAAAATTGTATTTTTTCCTCTAGGTTCTCTTCTCTAAGTATTATTTTTTTATTTTTACGAAAATATAGAATGAAACTGTGTGCATGCTTGTACCATGTGATTACATTTAAAATGAATTCTTTGTCACATCTTGTTCCAACCCCATACTGCATAGCATCTGGTATCATGACTTCAGAGATCTTGTGTGTTTGCATGTGATAGATGGAAAATACCTAAACTATATCCAGTTCTAAGAAATGGTCTTCTTCCTTTTTAATTAATGATTTTTCAATATCCAACTTTTATTTTTGTTTTTGTTTTCCAGGGTTTGAATTGTATTCTATGGTGCCATCTATTTGTCCTCTAGAAACTCTTCACAATGCCCTGTCTTTAAAGCAGGTGGATGAATTTCTTGCTTCCATTGCTTCTCCATCAAGTGAAGTTCCACAGAAGACCCCTGAAATTTGTAGGAAAATTATTATTATTATTTGATTTGGGGGAAGTAGATATTATCTGAATATTAAAAGAATTATAAAAACACAAACTCAAGTATCAAATAGAATTTTAGGAAAGGGGTGTAAAGGAACATTATTTGGAATTCTTTGGTTTAATATGCAATGTACCACTTTTCTTGACATCTCCCAAAAATCTTTTTATTACAAAAAGGAAAAAAAAATCTAAGATTCAGCAGTTGAAGTCAACAGCACAATATAAAGTCGTGGAGTCACGGTCTTTTTTCAGATTCCTATTGTATGTCATTTTATAATAAATGTTTTAAAAATTACAAAATATCAGTCTACATTAACCCACACATGCACATATGGCCATCACCTCACTTTTGGTAAGTAGTCACATTGATTCATGAAGAGCTCTTAAAATAGAAAATTAAGACAAGAGTTTTTCAAAATGTGTTCTTCAGAAAATATTATAAAGAGATTAATTTGTGTGTGTGAGAAAAGGGGGTTTATGGCTAAGTAAGTTTTGGAAACTATATTATATTCTACATTCCTTTAAAGATGTGTAGTTACATTAACGTATAAACAGCTAAGGTTCTTCTGTAAGAAAAGCTGTGTACCCAGGTTTTCCAGAACTTATTTTTTGAGAAACCCCTTTTTTGGTAATAGATTTAAACATCATGAAGCACTATTCTGAGGGACATCATGTTGGGGAATGTTCAGGGCTAACTTTTTAGGTATGAGAAGTCAGCTGGCTATTGTCACTTTCAGCTCTATGAGACCCTTTAGCATATTGGAATTTCCAGTTTAGGAAGCATTAGTTTGGGAAGAGAGTGTTCTGCTTAGAGTTAAGAATCTTTGCTAGTCCTAGTCAAATCTTAGAAAAGCTACAGAGTATCTGTAGTAAAACTGGAGGTTTGGAGTGAAAGCCACTTTTATGTCTTGCTGTTATTCTCTTTACTTTCCTGGGCCACCTCATTGTATTATTTGACAGATTTCATTGTATTATTTGATAGAAGACATTGTATTCTATCCAAGTGGTGCCTCCTGCATTTCTGCAGTGTAGGGGCCTTTCCCTTTTCTTCTACTTCTGGTAGTAGAGGTCAGCTTTCCATCATTAATTGTAATAGGTATCTTGGTGTCAATTTTCTAAAATATTTCATAATTTGCATATGGAATGTGTCTGATTCTGATCATTGATAACACTCCAAATAAAATAACTTCAAGCCATAAAGTCAAAGTCAGGAAAATAAAGGATGTTCATCTCCTTTTATGCTCTTTAGGTAAAAAAAATGGACAATACCACTCTTCAGAATGAAGTAGAAAACTTGAATAAATTCTTATTTACCCTTTTACCTCTCTTTATATTTGTTTTACTGCTTCTCCAGGGCAAGGATTTGTAATTTTAATATACAGATTAAAGAAAGATTCTAATAAGTAAATAAGAACTTAGTGTAGATAATTTTGGTAGAATATGTGCAAAAGTAATCTTTGAAGGTTTATCTGTAGTGCTATTTTATGATGGCTTCATTTCTGTGGTTAGTGAATTTAATTCATCAGAGTGTGTTATTGAGGTATATTAATAAAATGAAGAATATTAAATTACTTTTCCAGTTCTAATTAGCTCTTCTCTGTATCATGGATACAAGTTGTACCCAATCCTTCTGGCTCTCTTAAAATGTCATGCCATTACTTACTAAAGGAACTAGATGAGAAAGTAAATACCGTTAGTGCAGTTCAAGAGCTTTGGGAGTGTCCAGAGGAAGAGAAGGGTGCTGGTGCTGAATAGGCTTTATGTCTTTCATGGCTGCTTCAACCAGATTATTTATTTTGATCTATTTTATTTAAAATTTCATTTGAGAAAAGTTTACTGTTTAAAAGGAAAAACTTGGAAAGACACTGCTGAAGAAATTAACTAGTTTAGTAGTCAAGCAAGATTAAAATACAGATCTTCTAAAATGTGTTTTTTTACTTCTTTTTGAATATTAAAGAAAATAGGATGCTAATTATGATAGATATATCTGAATTCTGTATTTTATAATGTAACCAAAGAATTAATATTTAATAATCACAATATATTTACATTATTTATACTCAGTTCCCTAACTTGTCAAGAAAGTAGCATCATAATATAGAACTATATTGATTTTGTGGTGTTACAACAAAAGAGAAGACGTTGTTAATCCTCTGTCATTCCAAAAGTTTGTTTACGGTAACTAACAGCTTATAATAGGGCACTGAGAATGTTAGATTTGGGGGGGAAAGGTGTAGGAATACTAATTGGATAAATTAGAGCTGGAAGTTAACAGAATAGGATAAAAAAAAAATGCAAGCAGAAAAGAGCTAAGTAATGATGTGGTGCTTTATATGATGTTTTAGAAACTTTTTTGTCACTTGTATATTATTTCATTAGTGACTACTTTGAACTTCTGCCAATGAAATTTATATTTATTCAGTGTGTCAACTACCTAAAGCACGTTTGCCATAATTGGTCTACATAATGATTTTTCAGAGACACGCTGTTAATTGTTATCAGGTCCTCCTCAAAAATTGCAAAAATAGGCAAATCTTTTTATTGTTATCACTTCATCCACCTTTGTTTAGGAACTCAGAAGCTCATGCTCTCCAACTCTGGCCTGTTCTTTCCCAGAGGACTCCATACTTAAGATTATCTCTACTTTTCCTTTCACACCTCTCAATCTCTCCACCTTCATCAGAAAGAGAAAAAAAATCTTTAAAATTCTCTTGCATGAAGATAAATTGTGGCTGGGTAATATTGGAAGACAATCTAATTAATTAAATTACTTGTGATTAGTTTATTCTTAAATATGATGCTTTAGTAGACCATTGTGTTTACAGATGAACTATCCCTGTACCTCTACTTGATATTTTTGAGAGAAAAACAGTTTAGGACCCTTTATCTTCTGTTACCAGGCAATTAAAACTATACCATCATCTCTTTCCCATCCCTGAAGATCTGAGTTTCTATCAGGGCAGGATAAAATTAAGTCTGCTATTGTTGGCATTTCTTTAGTGAATACTATTGCATGCTAATTGTTTACAATATAAACAGAACATCGATTTGGCTAAGAGCATGAGAGAAATTTTCATAGAAGACATGATTTTGCCGAATTTACTCTGCAAAGCTTGCCTTGTCTGTTTTCCTGTTATTATGTATATTCATAGGGCCACTAAATATGTCATAAGAAATTTTCTAAAATGTAAAGATAGAATTGGCAAGAAATTGTTGAATTACCATGTTTGTTTGCTTTTTCAGCCTCTACAGCTTCACGTGCCAGTCCAGTAATGAGAAGAAAAGTATCTTTAAATACATACACACCTGCAAAGATACTCCCCACACCACCAGCTACCTTAAAGAGTACTAAAGCAAGCAGCAAACCAGGTTAGGAGTGTGTATGAATTTGTGGATTCTGTACAGTAATAAAAAGGATAATAACAGCTTGCTTTTTAAGTATGAAATCTATTTTTAAGTAGGATCATTACATGCTAGGAAGTTATTTGATCCTAAGGGTTAAAAATCTGTTACTGTAGCCTATTGATATATTTGTATTTTTTCCTCTGTTGTCTCCTCACATCTGTTAAAAAAAATATATATATATCTATATATATATATATATATTTCATACTCATATCTTTCTCTGAACTAATTTATAGACTGTCTTCCTTTGCTTTTCTGTTTAGCCTTGGTATCATTGTAGTCATTTTATATGAAGGTTTCTTTTTTTTTCCTTTTTTGATAATAACCCTGGTTGATGTTAACTTTTACCTGTCACTTCCATTCTGCTGTTAACCCCATCCAGTGAATTTTTTATTTCAGATCCTTATTTATTCTTTAGTTATAGACATTTTTTCCTTCGGAGATTAACTATATTTTTATTCATTGTAAGTATATTTTCCTTTGTTCTTGAACATAGTGAAATAGTTGCTTTAAAATTCTTGTCAGTTAATCTGGCTAATCTCAGGGTTAGTCTCTATCAATTTACCCATTTCCAAGAAGAAAGATGTTTTCCTGTTTTTTCATGTATTGAGTAATTTTGGATTGTATCCTAGACATTATGAATGATATGTTGTAGAAACTTTGGACTGTTATTTCTCTTATGTTCTTCCAAAGAGTATTGGGTTGTTTGGGTTTTTTTTTAAAAGCAAAGAGTTAACCTTGGCTGAACTCAGATTGCAAAACTGTGTCCCTTGAAGTGGCTGGCAGCTCAACTGTCTCTTCACATCTTTAGCCTTAACTGGACTTTTTGGAGCTTACTCTGCTCATGCCTTAAATTCGACCAGAGTTTAAAGAAAGATTGGTGGCTCTCTCTGGAATTTCCCACCAGATTTCAGCAGCTATAGTTGTCCTAGTAGTTGTCGTCTGGTTCTGCGTGCTAATAAAACTAAGTTTTAGCCATTCTACATGGTGCAGACTGGACCCTGTACTTAGGCCAAAAGCTTTAAAAAATAATAAAAATAAATAAAAAGTGGTGGGAGGGGACACACACTCATCGCACGTTGTTCTTAGTGTTGATTCTTTCCCAGTATATGTCTGCATTTGCTCTCTCTTCAGTGTCTTCAGATAGTTGTTTCATCCTTTATCCAGAGTTAATACTTGTTATGTGTGGGAGGATGGGTCTGACAGGAGCTTACCCACCTATACCAGAAGTATGACTTGGCTTAGAATCTAATTTTTTGATAATACATTAGGACTTGATATTGGTTTGGATATAGAAGGATGAGTCCTAAATCAAGAATACTTCTAGTTTTTTAACCTTTTAGCTTTTTAGATAGTGATAAGGTAGGAGATATAAGAGAAAGATATTTATGGGGAAAATGATGAGTTTAGTTTTAAACATGTTAAGTTTATGTTTTCTGTCAGATAGCTATATAGAGATTTCTAGTAGGATATATAGGATATACAGATCTTGAGGTAAGGGAAAAGGCCTGGGCCAGAAGTATAAATCTGCAGGTTGTTAGCACAATAAATGGTAGTTAAAATGATGAAATAAATTTCCCATGAAGAATGTTGAATAAAAAAAGAAATTTGCTTTGTGAGCGTAGCTCATTGACATTACCTTTCTGTATTGGTGTTGAATTCTAAAAAGTAAAAGGTTAAAAATACTTCATTAAAATGTTTACAGTGTTTCATTTACATCACAGTTATACCATAAAGTGAATTATTTTGTCATTCAGCCATATTATTTGAACTTGGATTACTTGTGAAAATCTAAGCAATAGTTTTTCTCTTTTTTTATAGTTACCAGCGGACCTTCTAGTGCAGTTGTTCCTAATACCTCATCTCGGAAAAAGGCTATATCTAGCAAAACAGAAATGCATGAACACAAAAAAAACACTGGGAAGAAGAAATGAATCTTAACAGGAGCTGGAACTCCTTATACTCATAAAATCATGTGTTCATTAGGACAAAAAAAAAAAAAAAAAACACGTAATAAGCCTTGACTAAAAACTGTCAAAGCAAGTAGTAAGTAGTTTATATTTCTCCTTCTACATCTCTGTATTCATTTAAAAATACGTTAAATCTAGAGCATTCTTATATATATTCAGGTAAGGAACTTTTGCAATGATCTGGAAACGTTTAAAACAATGTTTATTAGCGTTTTATAAGTAGTAAAAAGTATGTCGATAAAGATCTATTGTTCTTATTGATGTTTACCATGTGCCTGTGATAAAGAAAAGGAACATAAAAGCCCAGCTGGCCTGTACCAATGTCACATCAGTAATGCTGTTGAGTGAAGAATCTATGAGGTAGCCTCTGTGCATACTTTGATTTTCTTGGCTGTGAAAATCTGTAGCTTGGGTTGAAATTTGATGATCAGGATTTCATACTGGGAAGGGATTTTTAAAAAGCATATTTCCAAAGAAGTTTCATTGACCATTTAGATTAGGAACTTTCCCCCCAATTGTTATAATTACATATATGCTGCAATATTTAATAACTGGAGTTTTACCATATGGGTTATTTTTTCAGTTTGTGCTTTGAATTTTTTATTGCGTGTTATTTAAAATATTGCATATACAGCTGGGATAACTATACCATTATGCATATATATTTGTATATTAATTTGTAGAAAATATTTTCTTTATATATTTCCTTACCGTGAGGTGCTTTTATTTATCAGGAAAATTTTGCTTTATATATTGGCAAGAAAGGCATTCTTTGAGTTTCTTTTTCAGAGATAAAGTTGACAAGCTTATAAGTGTAACACTTATTTTCATGGTTCTTTTTAGATCTAAGGAACTCAGTTCAAAAATAGAAATCATCAATGTGAGAAGAATATCTGAATTCTGTCATTAGTTGATACTATGTATAGCTGATACTATGTATATAGCACCTGTTTTTATCATTTCCATCCTTATCTCTGGTGTATCAGTTGATCTCACTAAGAAAGCTTAAAGAGTCAGCATTTGAAATAAACACTTTTTTCAAATGATTAGATTTTGAAGGGAAATTGAGATCATTGTATCGTGATTTCATCTATGATGTGAAAAAATGTTAACCTTGGTGCTTTTTTCTCTTTACAAATAATTAATTATATACCACTTGAAATGACTTAAACTGTAATCCATACAGTACAACCTGATAAGAATTCCATGCGTTGCCAGTCAGATAACTTAAATTGCTAAAGCTTCCATTGGAACCTTAAGTTTAAAAATTAATGAATTCTCATATGAATACAACCATTAAAGTTCTTCAGAAGAGACTCTCCTAACCTTAAATCATATATGAACTGACTTTTAGAAAATAAACATATTACATGTTAGTTTTAAAAGGTACCAGATGTGAAAGTCACAAATATATACAATTATGTAAGTTCATATACTTCACATGAATGTAAATGTATTATGTGGAGACACGACTTGTAAACAGTTGAATGTACCTAAGCTTTCTGTATGTGAAAATGTGGTTAATGTGCTCATAGTGGGAGTAAGGAAACTACTTTTATTTTTTAAGTGAAACTGAATTAAAATATTTCCAGAATCAGAATGACTTAAATGGCAAGTTATTATTTATTTCCATTCTTTATCTCTTTCCTTTTCACTTTCAAAGTAGAAAGAGTGAGGAAAACTTTTAATATTAAGCAATGTTTATCTTCTATATTAAATACAACATTGTATTGGCTATACACATCACAATATATTAATTAATTTTCTAGAAATTATTTAGAAAGTTCAGTACAACTCACTTTTTCCATTGTTATAAATAAGAACTCTGAATTAACTGTAATTACTAAACTCAGTAATATTGCTTTGCATACTGAGTAGTCTTGTTTGTAAAAATCTTAGAATCATTTTTCAAAACAACAAAAAGTCTTCTATATCAGAACAAGAAATTTGATGGAAGCATCTGTTTCTTACATTCTACACTTGGAAAGTGTGTTTTTTGTTCATTTGTTTCAAATACTAGAAGATATTTCTTCTTACAGCCTAATACTCCAATCAGTAAGAGATTAGAAAGCCCAGCTTGGGGAACTGTTCCGCTCTCCTGGGATGTGAGTCTTCACAGTGCATTATTCAGTCTTTTCACCCTTAAAAACCCTACACCTGAACTCAGACCTAAATTTGCCCTCAAAGTCTAGCACCAGCAGATTCTGCTGCTCTGGTTCTAATGAGTTCTCATAGTCCATTCTCGACTACTAGCAAATGTTTTGGGGTTTTATACCAGTCTGAGGTTAGGGAGAAAAGTGTACTTAACATCCTCCTTATGTTGTTTCCTTTGAGCAGGAAATGGAAGCCCAAAAAAGACAATAAAGGGACAGAGAACATGTGACAGTGTTCTTAGTACATATATAGGACAAAAGATGAATAGATGGCAATTATAAAAGTTAAATATATAGTTCTTCGATAAATATCTAATTAAAACTCTTCAGAAAAGGGCAAAGTCTCTTTTGCTCAGAGTCATCTAGATTTCCCTCCAGATTCTTCTGACGGATGTACATGTCCACTATTACCTTGTTCCATGCCAGTTTGAACAAAGATTTTATTTTTTTTGTCTTGTGTTCCTACTTTGGTAAAAGCTCTTGCTCTTTCCTTGTGTGCTTATCAAAGTTTGCTTAATACAGCATTCATTGATTTTACATCATTTTATCCTTGCCTTATTATCGGGACAATGTAGACTGCCCTTGTTATTCTGAGCCAGGTTTGCTTCTGTGGCCCAGCAGTTCTCTAGCCCCTCTCTAATTCTCTTTCCCTGTACCTGGAGCTTTCACAAATAAAAGCATTATTGCCTATGGGAACAGTTGTTAGACTCCCACAGGAGTCACTTGTGATAAAGAATCTAAGTAGAAATAGCTCTCCATTTGGGTTCCAAACTACTGCCATGTAAAGTTTTCTTTATGTTGATCAGTTTTTTGTGAAAGATCTGCTGTCTGTTTTCAGAGAACAAAGAACTGTATAAAATCTATTTATTATTTTAAACTATATAAATTATACTTCGATTAAATATATTAGATTTTTTATAACTTTTTCCTTTGGTCCATGTGCTCATGACTCTCATCACTTGAGAGAGGTAAATTAAACTTTCTACTTAGAGATTTATGTCCATTTCTCCTTTTATCGAGGCTTTTATTATACTTTTTTTTTTTTCTATGTAGTATGTTGGCTACATTTTCTATTGCATATGAATTCACGACTTCGATTTCCAGGGTGGCTTTTACCTTCATCATTTTTACAGTATTTTTTTTTCTTTTTGTCTCTGGATGCTTTTACCCTGTAATGTAAAATGTCAAACATTAAGATTATGATCTCTGTTTTATTTTGGCTTGCATAGCCTGATCTTCATCTACCCTTTAATTTTTTAAAGTATTTATGTCACTTTGTATAGGTATTTTATTTTAATATAGTATATAGTGGGCTTTGCTTTGTGATTCTAATTATTTCATACATTAATTTCTATTTCTATGTAATATGTCTTCACTCAGGTTATGCTCTCTGTTTTTATAGCTTTTTTAAGTTTTTTGTTTTAATCTTTTTGTAAAAGAATACTTTGCAAGTAAAAAATTCCAATTGGATCTGGCTTAAAATTGAAAGGAAATGTATTATTATACATATCTGAAGGGCCAAAGGTAGTATGGTCTCTAGCCACAGTTCCATCAGTCATGTCATCAAGGACCCCAGGTTCTCTCCTCTAACATAATACAAACTTTACCCCAAAGTTGTTTTCCCGTATGTTCGCTGCCAGTGGCAGTCAGGGCTATATGTTTCCTAGTTCGCGTCCAACACGAGAAAAATTGAGGGAAATTCTCCCTCAACCATGCAATAGTAAATCTTTCACCTCACTGTGATTGGGCCAACCTATTTGGTCATCTGTCTATTCCTGGGTGAATAACATTCTCCTGGAGAATTCCATGAACTTATTAGCCCTAGAGCTGGTGGTGGAGTCAGGTTCCCCCAAAAGCCTTATCAAATGTTGGTATTTGGGACCAGATCATTCTTCATTGCGTGAGGCTGTTCTGTGCATTGTAGGGTGTTTAGCAGTATTCCTATGCCAAGCTGCAAGGACTGAGGTAGTCAAGACGATGAGCCAAAATGAAAACAACAAATATTTATTCACTTACTGTGATTATATAAGCAATAAGCCAAAAAGAAAAGCAGTGCTGGCTCCTCACTGTGCCATTTTCCCCCCTGCCATTTTGTGAACCCAGGAGACTGGGAGCAGGAAGAAGGGGGAAACCTAGGAGTAGAAAAAACAGAGTGAAGAATAATGTCTTCTTGGTCAAGGCCTCTCCCACACCCTCACCTCCATAAGGAGGTCTCGGTAGAGACAGCTGGAAAGTGTCTCAGCCAAAGTCCCCTGATAAAGAGGCCTCTGGAGGTTCCTGGGCTAGGAATGCAGGTATGCATAAGAGCATACCAGCCCAGGGAGGCCTGAGTCCATGACTATAACTCACTTGGAAGACTATGTGGGGAGGGCAGCTTTGTCCCATGAAGCCTGCCAGGCAAACTTTGTAATTGCCTATGGTAAGATCACACATAGGATTTTGGCCTGGAGCCAGTCTCCTCATCATCCTGGCCTCTACCCTAATGCCAGTAGCGTCCCCCAAATTGTGGGAGTCAAAAATGTCTCCAGACATTACCAAATGTCTCCTGAAGGGCAGAATCACCCCACTTAAGAACCACTGGCCTAAAGCCTATGATTGTGTGAAGAAAGAATGGATATATGACCAAAATTAGTATTCTGATAGGAAGGAAGGAGGGGGAGTTGGATGATGGATAAGTAATCAACATGGTGCACTGTACACTGTACACTATACTTTCATTATATTGCCCAGATTTGCTATAGTTTTCTGTATTCCACTAGTGGTTTTCTTCTTAACTATAATTTTAAATTATATATTTATTTTTTTAAATGCTATTGACTCCTTGCTAATTGAGCAATGCCCAATTAGTATACTTTACTTCCTAATGCTTTTACTGCACAGTTCTAGTTGATTGTATTATTTCCTCATTCCTCCTGTGTTTAACTATATTCCTATAAATATGTTTATGTCTTAATTACATGCTTATCAATTTAAATGCTATATTTTGAACCCCTGATTAATCAAGATAAAGAAATCATTACACTTTATCCTCTCTTTGCTGATCTTAGTTTACCACCTCTGTGTTCCTTCTGATGTGGCACTTATTTCTGGGATGACATTATTTTTTCTTTTCCATTTCTTTTTTGACCTTTTGTTAGGTCATATTGTATTTCCTTTGGTTATTTTGTCATAGCGTTTCTGATTACCTATATCTTTCTCTGTATGAACTTTTTGTTTCCCTAAGTTCTTTGAGTTATAACAATATATTTATTTGGTCACAGATTTCATGTGTCCAGTGGATTCACTTTTTTGTGTGTTGAATGGTTTTATCTGCTATTGTTCCTCCTGTTTCTTTCCTACTTTTATTGGAGTGTTTTTGTATGAACATTATGTAATTTCATTCTCAGTTATTACTCATCTTTAAATGAGGCAAGTTTCTGGCTCGCTTGACATAAATTCACATGGTGTGTAGGGCAGCATTTTGGGCTAACACAGTTCTTCCTAGGTTACTGTGAAGCTACTTATGACAGGAATGTGGGTCTGAGAGTGCTATTTTAGTCTTTTATTATCTCCAGCCAGCAAAGATTGACTATTGCAGAGCTGCCTACCTTTGGAGTCTCTTTCCTCCCCTCTGTCTCATCTACAGACTGCCGATGGTAAATATGATACGTCTGCATTTCCTCCCTTGGCTTTGCTACTCTGTGGTACCAGGCTGTATCCAGAAAGTCCCCTACTGCTGTCACTCACCCCGTTTCCATTGTTTCAGACAAGAATTAGTTTTGCCCCTCAGGTTATGCCATCGATTTCGGAGTTTTTTGGCCTAACTACCAAGATCTGGAGCTGTAAGCATTTTCTCCAGACATCTTCCTGTCTGAGTTTTACTCAGATTTGTCAGGTCTTTTTCATGTATTGTGGCTGAGGTTACAAGTGTCTTCTAGTTTTGTTGAAGGCAATTTATATTTCTATTTCATATTTGGGGTTAATTTTTTTTAATTGAGAAATGATGTCTTCTTTATTTTAAAACTGGGCATCATTTCTTTTTTTATTGCCATACTTTGACAAGAAGAAAGTAGAGGAGGAGGAGGAGGAAGAAGAAAAGGAGAAGCCCATGTCTTCTCACCACAATTACATTTTTTAAATGAAGTTAATAATGCCAGTCATACCTAGAGTAAAATGTTGTCAGGATCAAATGAAATGATAATTTGGTAAACTGTAATGGAAAAAAAAGAAATTTGAAGCATTGTTTGTATTCTTTTATTGTTATAGAGTTGTATGTAGTTCAAGTGTCAACCAGGCCTCTGTTTTCAATGGTATTTCAGCATTCTTAAAGTCAAGGGTGTTCTAGACAGCTTCCAGTACTCTTTTATGGTTGCCCTTGTTGCCACGGGAACAGCCTGCTTAGTAACAATCCGACAACCCTTATCCCCTATCCCCCCCCAAAAAATGAAGGTTATTCTGTCTTCTTTTCCTTTTAAAAAATCTTTAAAGCAAGACAATACAGTTCTTTTTAAAGAAGGGTTAAAAAAAAAAAGTATGTAACAAAATAAATTCAGGCCTGCCGTCCCACACATCTATCTCATATTGTATGTGATATGAATGATACAGTTGTGTTATAATGAAAGTACAATTTAGATACCCATTTTAAAGCACTTTTAAGGATGTATCTCAATGAAGAAAGTGGACTCTTTCTTTATCAGTCTATGTAAGTTGCTTCAAGAATACCTGATATATAAAAGGATGATTTTTTAAAGAAAAAAACCAACGTGCCTTATGAAAGTGTTTTTGCTGCTTTTAAAAATCATAGATTTTTCTCAAGCTAGTCAATGCAAAATAGAAAGCTCGGTGATAAAGGTACATGGATGAATAAAAGGATGGAAAAATAAGAAGAGAAAAAGTGAGGGAGAAATGAAAATAAAAGAACACTGACTTTATTATTATTACTGTCAAAAAACATCATTACTAATGTGAAGAAATTGGAAGCCAAATAATTAAAGACTATCACTTTCACTACACATAGAAATGCTAATTTGTCCTATAATGCCTGGCTCAAAATTCATGACAATAAAATGAGACCTGGGATTCCCAAGTGTTTTAACTCACCACAGTTTTGTGTGACTGATTCTTCATTGGTCATTTAGAAACATTTCTGAAAGTTTCATATGCCATATCTACCTCCCAGTGGGATAGACAAAAAAGCCACAAAGAAAGAATAAGCCACACAATAGTATTCATATTGGAAGAGAACAGTCTGTTCCACCTGTGGAAAATAGAATCACTTTTTAAAATGTGAAAACTAAACAAGTCACAGCTCAAGAGAAGCATGACGTCATTTCAGAAGCCCCGTAAGAAATGGCATATGTCCAACTTGGAATCAGGTGACAGAAATGCCACCAGGTGCTCATTACACAGGCTGAGCAAGAGGATAGAACATCTATTAAATAGATGCTTTAATTCCATTTTTGGCTATGAAATTTGTGCATGTAAAAACATGTATATTGAGCTGCCTGGTTATAATGTTTTTATTTAATTTTATTTTATATTAGTTTCAGGTGTACAGCACAATGGTTAAACATTTATATTATTTACAAAATGATCCCCCTGATTACTCTAGTATCCACCTGGCGCCATACATAGCCTTTATGATAATATACACTACATGGAGTACGGACTCCATTTCCCTGTGACTATTTTGTAACTACTTATTTGTAGTTCTTAATCTCTTCATCTTTTTCATCCAGCCCTCCAGCCCCCCTCCCATCTAGCAATCACCAATTTGTCCTCTGTACCTATGAGTCTGTTTTCATTTTGTTTATTCATTTTGTTCCTTAGAGTCCACATGTAAATAAAATCATATGGTATTTGTCTTTCTCTGACTTACTTCTCTTAGTGTAATATCCTCTAGGTCCATCTATGCTGTTGTAAATGGTAAAATCTCATTTTTTATGGCTGAGTAATATTCCATTGTATATGTACCATAACTTCTTTTTCCAATTGTCTATTGATGGGCACTTAGGTTGCTTCCATATTTTGGCTATTGTAAATAGCGTGCCATGAACATAGGGGTACATAAATCTTTTTGAATTAGTGTTTTGGTTTTCTTTGGGTGAATACTCAGAAGTGGAATTGCTGAGTCATAAGGCATTTCTATTTTTAATTTTTTGAGGAACCTCCGAACTGTTTTTCAGTGACTGTAGCAGTTTGTAATCACACACCAACAGTGTGTGAAGTTTCCCTTTTCTCCACATCCTCACCAATACTTGTTGTTTTTTGATTTATCGATGATAGCCATTCTGACAGGTGGGAGGTGATATCTCTTTGTGGTTTTAATTTGCATTTTTCTGATGATTACTGACCTTCAGCATCTTTTCATATGCCTATTGGCCATCTGTATGTCCTCTTTGAAGAAATACCCATTCAGTGCTTCTGCTCATTTTTTAATTGTATTTATTTATTTGTTGTGTTTTTTGGTGTTGAGTTGTATGAGTTCTTAATAAATTTTAGATATTAATCCCTCATCAGATGTATCATAGGCAAATATCTTCTCCCATTCAGTAGGTTGGGGTTTTTTTTGTTTTGTTGATGGTTTCTTTTGCTATGTAAAAACATTTTAGTGTGATGTCTTATTTGTTTATATTTTTGTTTTCCTTGCCTGAGGAGATATATCAGAAAAAATATTACTAAGAACTATGTCAGAGAGTTTATTGCCTATGTTTTCTTCTAGGAGTTTTATAATAAAGGCCACATGTAACAAACATACAGCTAACATCATGCCCAATGGGGAAAAACTAAAAGCATTTTCCTTAAGATCAGGAACAAGACAAGGTTATCCACTTTCACCACTTTTGTTCAACATAATTTTGGAAGTTCTAGCTACAGCGATCAGAGAAAAGGCATCCAAATTGGAAAGGAAGAAGTAAAATTGTCATTATTTACAGATGACATGATACTAATAGAGAGAGAACCCTAAAGATTAATAATAATAGAGAGAGAACCCTAAAGATTCCACCAAAAAAAACATGTTAGAACTGATAAATGAATTCAGTAAAGTAGCAGGATACAAAATTAATATTCAGAGTTGGTTACATTTTTATATACCAGTGAACTATCAGTAAGAGAAATTAAGAAAATCTCACAATTGCATCAAAAATAATAAAATACCTAGGAATAAAATTAACCAAGGAGGTAAAAGACCTGTACTCGGAAAATTATAAGCCACTGAAAAAGAAATTAAACAAGATACAAATAAGTGGAAGCATATGCTATATTCATGGGTAGGAAAAATTAACATTGTTAAAATGTCCATACTACCCAAAGCAATGTATAGATTCAGTGCAATCCCTACCAAATACCAATGGCATTTTTTTAGAGAACTAAAATAAATAATTCAGAAATTTATATGGAACCACGAAAGACCCTGAATAGCCACAGCAATTTTGAGAAAGAATATGAAAGTTGGAGGTATCATACTACCTGATATCAAACTTATTACTAGGCTGTAGTAATCAAAACAGCATAATACTGACATAAAAACAGACACATAGATAAATGGAACAGAATAGAAAGCCCAGAAATAGGTCCACGCCTATCCACTCATTTATTATATGACGAAGCAAGAATATACAATGGAGTAAAGACAATCTCTTCAATAATTGGTGCTGGGAAAACTGGACAAATACACGCAAAAAAAAATAAAATAAGACTGGACCAACTTCTTGTACCATGTGCAAGAACCAACTCAAAATGCTCAAAGACTTAAATGTAACATAAACTATAATGATTTTCTCTATACTTTTCAAATCATCTTCAAGAAAGAGCAAAGCGATGGTTATAAAGGCTATAATAAGGGACTGAACTAGGAGAAAGGAGTTCTACTCTTAGCTGTCTGGGAGACTATGATGCTTCAGACGTTGTTGGGACTCAGTCCCTTATCTCTGCACCCACAGGCCACTTTATCTCAAAATTTTGATGAACTTGCTTTTCCTCCCCTTCTTCCTCAGAATACTAGAACCCTAACCATTCCTTTTATCACTAGTTCTTTCTTTCTTCATAGTCAACAAGTATTTTTTGAGCACTCATGTAGATAGATAGCATAACTTAAAAAAGAGTTAGTGGTACTGATTCCCATGACTACTCCCGCTTGCTCCCTAGAGGCTCTTTGGAGGAATTTACTGTTAATAGTTAATGCTACAATATTTATAATGATAATTTTGAGAATTATCAACATGAGAATATTTATGTAATAGCATCTCTTTATTACCCAGAGTGTGTTTATTTCTGCATATTAGTTGATATTGTAAATGAAAAATGTTTTTCATTTAGCCTAAATAAAATGAAATATAGTTATGAAAATGCTTTTACAGCAAGAAAAAATTATACCCAGTATCCACATGGATAGTGTAGTCCTATAGACTTGTGTAAAAGCATATGACTAGAAGGGAGAATTTTTTAGTGTACAAAATATGTTTCATATTTCTACTATCTATGCATCATTACCCTGTCTCTTTGGTTGTTTAAACTGGCATTTTAGAATTAATCTGGTAAAATGATCGTCTGGGTGCCGACCTCTCTCTTACAGTCTATGATGTTATGAATATAAAGAAGTTCTTGTTACTTTCTGCCCTCTATATTTTGACCAGTGCTGTGCTTTATGAGAAAGAATAAGCCTGATAGCAAGTTATCATAATATTTGGTTACAGCTCATTTTGACCCCCCCCCCCAAAAAAAGCCCTAGAAAACTATAATGACCCGCAGGAGTGACCTCATATTACTGGATTGGGCCAGGAGGCTACTACATAAGCAGAAAAGTTGTTTGCCAATAAGGTATGGGAATTTGGAAGGAATTTATCTGCTCAAAATAGCCCACGTATTTGCTAGATCTGGTGCTTCAAATGTCAACATTGGAGAGCCTAAGGGGAACAAAATCTTTAAGAAAACTTAGTGAACTCCCTGTCAGAACACTTAGATGGCCCCTTTATAATGTAAATGCCCTTGGAAGGCTTACCTCATTAACCTGGCCATTAACCCCATAATTAATCAAATCCTTTTCTCACAAGAGAACAGGCATTCCGTAGGCAAATCTGTGCTGAGTGCCGATTACAGACCAGTTAGTGTGTGCCAAAAGCCCTGGTGATACAAATATAAAAAGTCCTGTTTCCATTCTTCAAGGAATTTACCATCTAGTAGGGACCAAAGACTCTAAAGCAGTCATAGAATCCAAGGCAAAATGACCAAGTAACTCTTCCATTATAAACATTTACAAATTCTGGATAAAATAGTTATTTTGAAAATGCATGTAACAGCTTCAAAGCAAGAAATTAAAACCAGAAGGTATCAGAAACATAAAAGGAATCAACAGCTAAATCAAGCTTTGTTTTTCTAAGGGATTTGAAGGATACCTCGATCCCTGATTTTTCCAAGAATTTGTTGGATCAACATGAGCTGCAGCTAAGGGCACCCTTGTGGAGATATATCTAGTTGAGGCTGCAGACTATGTGCATGGCAAGTTGCTGGAGCTAGGCTCCATTCATAAAGGAGAGAGCCGCAAAGGCTCTGCACTGTCTGGGAACCAGAACTGTAAAATCTCATGCCTGCTCGTTGTCTTGATAAGCCCTAGAGGTCCACAAAAATGAGCATATGCCAAAACATACTATGGAGACTCTCACAATCCAGGACACACACAAGCACTCCCGCATTAGAAAATCACACTAAAGAGAACCTTGCAATTAAAACACAACTTGCAAATGGGACTGAGTATGTTAATAAAAGGACTGCTCAAAAATGGTTAAAAAATTGGTAGACTTACAAAGAGAATGTTATCTTTAAATCAACTTAATAGCTTAGGTTGTAGCTTTGCTAAACTGAGCATTTTAAAAAACCAAAGTGCTCTCTGAATAATCTTTTTTTTTGTGCCCCAAGGCTGCCCTTGAGGGCATCACAGAACTCACATTTAAAAGAGTCCCAGGCCTGCTGCTGTCTGGGCTGATGGCTCTCTAAGCCTGCTTTCCCTGCTTTCCCGTGTTAGCTCCAATTTTCCCAGAGTCTATGCCCTTTTGTTCCTCGGAATCGCATGGCCACAGGTCATACTCAGCAAAGGACCCAGTGTTCTTCCAGGAAGGGGGAAAAGTGAGCATGTAAGGGGCTGGTTGAGAAATAGATGCTGAATAGAAAACTTCTGATGTCTGCTACACAGGCTTTCCTCCAGGCGTCATCCTGTCCTCGCTCCCACAGTACCACATGCCCCAAGCCTTCTTTGCTTTTGAGGTGGCTGGTTTGCTTTGTTTTGGTGTCCCCATCTTCAGTGCCTTTGGTTGCAATTGTCTCTGTTGTTTAAATCCAGTAACACAATGTTGTTTACTGGATTTCCAAATATCTGTTGACGCCTCTCATCTGATATGCTTTTTCATTCATACTCTCTTCATGATTTATTATTTTTTATTCTTCTTTTCCTGTCTTTTTAAAGTAGTTTGCATAGGAGATGTGGATAAACTGCATGAGTTTAACTCTTATTAATGGGAAATCTCACCATTTTTAAGATATATATAATATAGTCTATTAGTTGATTTATCATAATTTGTTTAAATGTAGCTTATTGTAGAGCACTTAAATTTCTTTTTCTTTCCTGCCATCTTTTCTTCTGATGAATTATTTCCTTGTAGTAGATTACAAGAGGTGGGATTGTAGAGTCAAAAGTCATAAAAGGATACAACGTGGGGTTGTGGAGGAGTGTGGACTTTGGTATACAGTTCAAATCCTAATTCTGTGTGATAAGCAATTTATTGATTGATCTACCTGAGTCTCAATATTCAGATTCAGACTGAGACATTATATTTATTCCAAAAATCAAAATACTCTGCAAAGTAAATAAAGTACAATAAAAATAAATAAAATTTAAAGCAGCTATAAATATGGCTTAAAAATAAAAAGTCAAGTAGACCCCCTGGTATTAATATTCTGCTCCATAACCTTTGTAACAAATTTAGTTACATTATTTACCATTTTCCACCATTACAAATATCTAGTTTTGAAAATTTCTCTGTATCAAATCACTTCTAACTTGTATCAAACTGTTCACACAACTTCAAGGCTTTCGAGGGTAGGCATCTTAAAGGTTGAGCAGTGCTTTTTGGACCTAATTAGAGCTTAGTAAGTGCTATTATAATAAAAATGAGTTCTCGCACTAACGATTTTTTGTAATCCATATACAAAGTAATTATACCTTTCTGGAATCCTGCCAGCTTTTAGATAATGACATTTAACTACTACTAATGGGAACATGGTTTCCTTGCCTTTTTGTCTGACTTGTATTACTAAAAAGTTGATTGCCAAAACTGCACAGAATTGATTCCTAGCATTTCTGTTTCTATTTTCGGTTTGACGAGACTAGTTTACAACAAAATCTGTTTGGATTGAATCCCGCCCAGTTTTTGATTCCTGCTTCACTCTCGTCAAACTAAAGATGAACCATTAAATATTTCCCTTGTGTATACATCTCACCTTCAATGGTACCTTTATTAAAAAGAAGAGTACAAGCAAAATCAGAGTAGATGTGGGTAGTCGGTAGAACATAATAAAGAAACATAAAAGTATTTAATTACATTTTTCTGAATGTTATGCCAGAAATAAAATACACCATTAAAAAATACTAAGCTTGTTTATTATTCACATGGTTTTAAACAGCTGAAGTTCTCGTCAAGTAATTCAACTACAGGCCTTTCGTTTGTATGGAGACATTCTTTATAACTTCATTGTAAATTATCTTGCCAGGTTCCTCAAAGAGCCCTGAGAGGTTAGCAGAGCATGTATTATTATTCTTACCTTGAGAGATAAATAGGTTAACATTAGAGGGTTTGCCAGAGGAAACACAGCAAGTCAATGACCAAGCTAGAAAAGGAATTCAGATGTCCCAGCTCCTGTGCATTTTAGTCTCACAGAACCATCTCTCAATGATTAGCTCTTTCCCTGTTTATTACTTTAATTTTCTAGCCTTGCTGAGTGGCTGTAGTTCTCAGATTTTGTAATTCATGATGCAATTATTGAAAATGTATGTTCCAAATTAGAAGAAGTATTTTAGTTAGTGCACAGAAATTCTGGTAGCTTGACTGGGTTCCAGGAGTCTTCATTCAAGAAATATAGCTCAATTTTATCTTTTATTTATTCAGCCTATGTCTCAACTCTTAGTAATGTGGTTATGGGAAGAGAATTGAATGAAAATCTGGGAGGCCTCTCTGTCTTACCCCTCTCCTCTACTGGTACATGACCCTAGGCAAATTGGTCACTCTCCTCTAACCTCAGTTGCCTGATAGTAAAAATGAGGATGACATCTGTTTTCCTGCCTCACCAGGCTTTTTGTGATAAGCAACAATAAGATGACAAGTTGGAGAGTGCTTAGTAAGTTGTAAAGCACACCATCAAGATACTATTATTTCCCCAATACCACAGAACAGGTAAAAGTCCATTTAAGACATTTCAGCCTTAGCTGTTAGGATTGATTTGCTTGAATGAATGAATGATTCAAGTTGTTGGACTTTAGTAAAAATTTCCACTATGAAAGCAGTTCAAAGCTTGCCATTTATAAATGGCAAGGGGTCTCTGACAAAAGTACAAAAGTGCACTAGATAGAGCAAGGTGAAATTCCTCGTCTTCAAGGATGAGGGTAGTAGGAAGCAAGCTGTAGGATTAAATCCAAGGTCACTAGAACTTGGTAGGTTACAGGTTGTTTTTAGACTTTTTATCTGGCTTCTGGGTTTTCAAATTCTCTTACCAATAAACAGCATTTTTTCAAAGAGATAATTTAGTAAACTCTGTGTGTCTCTTTGTGTGTATGTGTCTGTGTCTGTGTGTCTGTGTATATGAAGTTACTCGTGCAGGCAAGAACTAAATGTTTAGAGAAAAATTGAATTGTTCAAAATTGTTTTTGACCTTTTGTCACAAGCAGAACTATCACTCGTGGAAGATTCACGGAGCTAAGAATACAATCTGGTTCCCAGCATGCACTATTCATTTAAACGACCTAACTGAAATATGGTATAGCAGAAGTTTTAGATTTAAGTTTTCTTTCTGCCAAATTAGTATGCATCTGTGTAGTGGATTGCATCTGTGGTTGTCCAAACATCTCAGAGATTTTGTTGCATTTCTACCCATTTCTACCCACTCTGCCTGACTTTTGAAATTCCTTTACTGTATAGTTCTGACATAAGGAATTTGTATTGATAAAAGTAGATGAATGAGAGTGAATAGAAAAGAGGAGAAAAAAGAAAAAATAATTGAATTTTTAAATTAAAAAAAGTACTGTAGAAAATAATTAGTCCTCTCTCCAAATGCAAGGTAACTTATTTTTTAATATAGAGTATTTGAAGACCCTCTAGTATATTTTTGTCATCAATGTAGCCCTTTAAGAAAATTCTGTATGGGACATTATTGGTCAAGTCATCAATGATGATGTGGAGAAGTCCCTTAAAGTCCTTTGAATATGAAGCAGTTTTTCAAGTGATCTTTCTGCATCAGAATACCTACCTCAGCGCTATGCCACTTGCTAAGTAGAAAACTAGGCTTAATTTGTTCAATTTTCTGACAAATAATTATTTATGGTTAATAAAACTGATGAGAAATTAATGTCATTTTCTCCATTAAACACATATTTTTTTTATAATGGATTGCATTACATGTCACAAAAAGTTTAGAATTGGTTCTTTTTTAGTAGCAATTATATTGTAGCAAGTCCATTTGATGAAGGACTAAACACCAGAAGTATACACTTCTTTTTGTTCTTTCCAGACCACTTTCTTGCTTTAATCTTCGCTAAACTCTCATTTGAAATATGGCCTGTCCACATGAAGTATTGGTAGCACCCAGTCTTGTTTGAATGGCTGATAATAAGCTGTCCATTTAGAACAGTTATTAATGAAGATCCTCTGGATGTTAATAGCAATTACTCGGGGAAATTTTTTCAATGATTAATTTAATCTAGGAATAAGCTTAGGTTAAACAAAGTCAGGCGGGCTTCATTAATGCAGGAATCTTCACAAACTCTAGAAATGATAACTAGTCTGTGATTCTTCCAACAGGGAATTTAATAGACAGTGTTCCCCAAATGTATTTGACCATAATTTTTTGTCATGAAGGCATCTCTTGGGAAAGAAAGGTAATTTAGAAATTGACATTAGCATGGATATTAGAAAAGCATTTAAAATAGGCTCTCTCTGGATTAGTGTCAGAGTTCCAGTCCTAGCTCTAGTACTTGATAACTATGTCTCTGGACATGTCACAAAAACCTTTCTGAGTCTCAATTTCCTCATTTGTAATTGAGAATAAGAATACATACTTCAAATAATAATTGTGAGAATTAAAAAAATAAATAAAACTCTGTGAAGGTGCCCTGTAAATTGCAAGGCATTTTAAAGATATGAGCATTGTGAAAATAATGGGTACGGCATAAAAAGTTGGTCTCAGTAAGAAAGTCCAAGTTATTTTTTGTAAATGTGTTTTGACATTAGATTAATGATGTGTAATAATCAGATATCCTGATTCAGCAGAGGAACGTTGTTCTCTTTCAAACTATTCAGGTAGTAAAATATTAACTTTAGGAGAAATAACTGTAAAGTAATGAGGCAAATGTTTCCATGTGGTTCGTTATTTTATAACAATATCACATGTGAATTCTTGCGTAGCTCTTATTGAACTAGAGATGACAAATGTGAAAGAGTAGGCTTCATTATAGTTGAAATACCAGACTATCATTTTTCTCACTTGAATTAACAGGAAAATACTAAAAAATAAGGAAGAAAAATTATGTGAGTAAATAATAAAATGATTTTGAGTTTCATTCTCCTAGCATGAACTAGATGGCTAGTGAAGATATTAATTAATAACCCCATAAAATGACAAGCAGGTTGTAGAGTAAGGAAGCAGAGATCCTAAGACATTTAGCATTACTGAAATAGAGTAAGTTGGTTGATAATACTCCCTTAAAACAGAATATAATTGTTATGTGCTGACTTGTGCATCCCCCCTCGCCCCAAATTCATATGTTGAAGTCCTAACCCTAGTACCTCAGAATGTGACTGTATTTGGAGACAGGATTTTTAAAGAGGTAATTAAGATAACCTACGGTAGGTCCTAATCCAGTGTGACTGATGTTCTTATAAGGAAAGAAGATTAGGACAGAGATCTTACAGAGACCAAGAAGAGAATCCCTAAGTACACAGGAAGAAGACAGTCATTTATAATCCAAGGAGAGAGATCTTACAAGAAACCAAACCTGCCAACAACATGATCTTGGAAGGACAAAAGAAAATAGTTATAAATAACTTCTGTATCCTTGTACATGATTTTTTTTTTGTTATGTTTTTTTCATGATTCACATTTTAGTCAAATTTACCTTCTAACATACCATTGCTATCTAATAAAAATTTTGTAGCTTACTCAAAAGTAGGTTTCTGAATCTGAAAGTCTTAAATGCTCTTACACTAGAAAAATAGTATAACATAAAGTTAAGAGTAAGGTTTGTAACTAGATAGCCTGGGGTCAAGTTCTGGTCCTGCAACTGTATAAACGCGCTTGTAAAATAATATACAAGCAGTACTCACTTTTTAGGCTTGTTGTAAAAATTAATGGGTGTAAAGTTTATGGATGTAAAGTTTAGAAAACCTTGATTATAGTCCTAAAGGCCTATAATACAGGGACATTAAACTTGCAATTCATATATCCAACACCAGATGGCAGTGTGGCCATCCAAGGTTAGGTCCCTTGTGTAGTCAGGTTGATGAGCCAGGAAATTCTAGAAGGGTAACCAAATTGTAGATTTCTATGAAAACAAGATTAATTTAAAACCTGTATACAAATAATTATATACAATACATTATAAAAGCTTTAATAAAACACCTCTGATTATCATTAATTGCTGTCTGTCACTAATTGTTCAAATCATTACTCCATGGTTTACTACCTGAATAACCTTGGACAAGTTACTTTTTCTAAGCCTCAGTTTTCTTTTCTGTAAAATAATATATGCATTTAACAAAATTTTGTTGAGCTCCTATTATATGTCAGGCATTGTTCTAGGGGCCGAGGTTACAGCACTTTACAAAAGGACAGAAATCCTTGCCTTCATGATGCTTATAGTCTAAGTCACTAGAATCTCGTGAATAATCAGAGAACCTCTATCATCTAAAATCAGATATTAGTTGCTTACCAGGGCGTTAAAGTGAGACTCTCTACATTAGTCTTCATTGAATCCTTAAAGGCTGGAACAAAACAACATGTTCAAATTGTCTCTGCATTTTGTAGCAATGTATTCGGTAGAACATCAATGCAGTACTTGCAAAAGGAGTAGTCAAAAACTGCAAACCTCAGCTCAGTACCTATCTGAAATATATAAGAGAACTTGGATAGGTTGAAGGAAAAGATCATTTTTAAAGAGAATTTATTTGGGGAAAGTTGTTGGAGGACTGTGAAAAGTGGGTAATGTTTCTTCTCACCTAAGTGAGAAAGAGAACTTCAAAAGAATCATTGGGCAGGCCTGGCATGAATCCCCTGGAGTTGAAGCACATAAAGACTTGTGGGACAGGCAGTGGCTGCTTAGGCCTGAGGGGACATAGCTGAGAGGAAAGAGCTCAGCTGGAAGCAAAGTTCCCTCCTATAGCTGACTGGCAAAAAAGCACAAGTGGACCAGATGTGAACTCTGGAAGGACAATGTGATATCCACTGTTACAAGATGAACTGAGACACAGCAAAATTTTCAAGTTTATTTGAGCAAACATCAACTAGAATCGGGCAGCACCAAAACAGAAGATTAGGAGTTCTTTGTGGACAGGAGCTGGGGAAAGGCTTGATCCAGAAATAAAGCAAGGAAATGATTTGATTGGCTATAGATCAAGCGGTTGCCTTATTCGGGAAAACATAGTTGGTTGCTTATGATTGGTTATTCTTATATTTCGTTTTCTTCATATGAGTGCATTTATAGGAATTGATTTTGGCTTCAGTTTCCGTTTGCTTACAGAGGCTACTCAGGCATTAGAGCCACTTCAGTCTAATGGCCTCTGTGTTTCATTACTTTAACACCACAAAGAAAAGGGACTGCCAGAGAGATGCCAAGGGCATGAGGGAGGAATTATAATGACCAGTGGGGGTGAGGCACTGCCGGCATCACAGCGTGAGGGCCGCGGCTGCTGTGTCTTTGAGGAGTTCCACTAGAGAAGGAATCAGCACTGGGGATCCACCACCCCACGAGTCCCCAGGGGTTATATCTGTGTCAGATAAATTATTATGGTATCTGCCTGAGATTTCATGCAAGGACAGGAAAATATTTAACTCTCCAAGCAGAATGAAAGTAGATTTAACATATATAAAGTGCTTAAGATAGTAAATAATTTCTATTTTCATTATTGTTCTTATATCAACCCTTATAATTTGTTAGACTCTTAAGTTGTACAGTTCTTAGTGAAGACAGAATGAAGGTTGACAAAGATGCCAAAATAGTGTCCTGTGAAGAGTGGACCAAGCAGGACTCACCATCCAAACACACCCAGGGGCTGGCTCTGCTCTTTGGGCCCCAAAGAAAGTAGGGAAGTCTCTTACCTGAATGTCCAATTCAAGTTTTCACATCCTCAGCACACAGTCCTCGTGAGCTGTCTGTAAGACCGTGTAGTCGTGACTGTGGAAATGAAGGCAGGAGTGCTCATCCTCAGTGGCTCCCGGCACGTAGCAGGCTCTCCAAAAATATTCATAGAAAGTACATGCATGAAGGCCTGCGGCGGAATCAGGAGTATTGAATTACTTCTGGGATTTTGGTGATGAACCAATTCTGACCACCAAAGCAAAACGGTGCCTTTAAAAACATTTCTTTCCCACAAGACTGTGGGGTGTTTAAACCATAGTGTCACTCCTTTCAGTAAAGAAAGGCAGCATTTTCCAAAGAGGTGTTCTGCTAACTCAGGAGACAGTAGGAACAGAGAGAGAAAATAAAGTTTTCACCAGTCAAATAACCTTGGGAAATGTTACACGCTTTGTCTCTCCACTAGGAAACACCCATTAGAATAATACAGAGTCTTCAAAGTTGCATAGGTTACTTTTGCTAAACCTAGTGTATTTATCAACTTTACAGGAATGTGGAACACTTTTTCTCTCAGCGTACTTGTTAGCAACCCTCTGACCAATCTGTGTCACACCGTTCTTGATACAGGATCTGGGGCATTGTTTCCAAGGAGGCACTGTGCAAAGGAACGACATGTAAACTTACTGTAGAGGTCCTCCTCGGCCATGATTCTGCAAAGCAGAAAACAAGGCAGCAAGGAATCAGGATTCATGGGGGGAGGGAGCTTTTGTTGAGATGATGGAAGATCTAGAAAGGACTGAAAACCATTGTATCTGGAAGACTGAGAGGTCAAACGGGAGCAGAAGCCCAAGGGAGAAATGCAGTATGTTTCATACTTCTGTGCAGGACAAGATGCAAAAATATATTATGTTACTATAGGGGACAAAAGACTGGGGAAACATGCAAGTGCCTTAGCCTAAAATTTAGTTAGTGTGAATTTTATCTATTTAATTAAGACTTCTATAGCACCTAATATGTACCAGGTAGAGTTCAGAGCATGTTATGAATAGTGATTCATTAAATTCTCAAAATAACTGTATGGTAAGTACTATTGTTATTTTTATCCCCATTTTGTAGGTAAGGGAACTAAGGCACAAAGATATGTACTAACTTGCTCAAAAGCCATGGTAGAAGTCCAGACCATCTGTCTCCAGAGTCCATGCTCTTCACGCTCTCTTCTGTACCGCCCTTGTGAATCCATGCTGGAGGTGATCCCGAATCATTTCATAGTACAAACGATGATTGCAAATGTAAAGGAAAATCTCCCCCTCTTCTGGGTCTTCTGAAATGGGAGAAATTTCTCCACTTTAATCAAAACTGACTGACATTAATGTTTATTCCTGTAACATCTTGATATGACCTTTTATATGCCCAAGATAAAACTAAAATTGATGTGAGGGATAGCGTTCTCAGTAAAACAACCTAAGTGATAAAACTTGTTACCTCAGCAATGTTGCCCAAGGGGCAGGCTTACATTTTTCATGAAAAATATTTGGCAGAAGGTCTTGATGTCATTTCATGCACCACTTAAATCAGATTTAGCTCTAGAAACAGGGAGAGATGGAAAGTTATATTTTTCTTTTTAAAAAATATAACTCATATTTTTGGTATGAAAGTAATTCATGTTCACTACAGATAATTTTGAAAATAATTATAACCCATAAGTTATAATTAAGAAAATACAAATTATGCATGATTCCACTGCCCAAAGACAGGTACTTCGATGATTTTCTTCTGTTCTTTTTCTCTCTGTCACATATATATGTGTGTGTTTAACATAATTGATGGAATTCTGAATACATTTCACATTTTACACATTTTAGTTAACATTACGTTGTAAACATTTTCCAAAAAAAACTTCATATAACTTCATATAATAATGTTTATTCTGCCTGTTATCTTGTTTTAAGTTCTTTATTTTTATATTTTAGTGCCATACCCTGTGTTCTCTGTCTTTCAATATGCGAAATAGTTTCTTTTGATTTGTTTTCTGCAGTGATTTGTATAATTTTCACTTCTTGTTTGTACTTGCATCGAACAAATAGTTCTCTAATTATGCAGGTCAAGATCGAAACTGACTTTTTGATGCAGCCCACTTCAACAGATGAGATTTTCTATTTTTGTTTCTTCATACATGTCCCCCTCTACTTCTTGATCTTTGGTAATATCATTTGGGGTTGAAAATGTAATATAAGCTATTAAATGTTATATATTATATAATTATTAATAATTATATATAGTATATATTTAAAGATGATTTGTTAACATTTACAAAAATTCTTGTAACCATATTTATAACATTTCTTTTGTTTTTACCTTTTTATTCAGAAATAATTTCAGACTTTCAAAATATTGCAAAAATAAATTAGTGTAAAGAACACTCCTATAACCTTCACCAATATTTGAAAAATATTTCAATATATTTCAATATATATTTCACCAAAGAGATGTATGAATGGCAAATAAACATATGAAAAATGCTTAACATTATTAGTAATTAGGGCAATGTAAATTAAACCTTGTTAGAATGAGTAAAATTTAAAATAGTGATTATATAAAATGTCAGCAAGGAAGCAGAACAACTGCAACCCTCAGAAACTGCTAGTAGGAATGTAAAATGGTATGAACACTTTGGAAAAGAAATGAACAACTTCTTTAAAAATTAAACATATACTTATCCTATGACCCAGTTACCCCACTCCTAGATATCCACCCAAGTTAAACAAAAGCAAATGCATACAAACACTTGAACATGAATTTAATGGGTAAACAAACTGTGATGTATCCATACCATGGAATGCTATTTAGCATTCAAACAGATACATGCAGCAACATCATATAAGTGTGATGAGTAAAAAACCAGGTAAAAAACCAGGCAAAAAAGAATGCATACTGTATCATTCCATGTATACCACATTTCAGAATATGAAAACAAATCTAATGACAGCAAGCAGATCACTGGTTGCCTGGATGGGGAGTGAGGGGTGGAGCAGCCAGTTGTGGGAGAAAGGATGATAGAGGCAGAAGGCAACTTTTGGAGTTGATGAAATCTTCATTATTGGCTGGCTTCACAAATATGTACATATACTAATACTTATCAAATGGTAGGCACATTTTAAATTAGTGTTGTTGTGTTTCAATTACTCTTCAATAAATCTGTAAAAATTTATAACAGCAGACACTTATATAATATTTTTTTATATCAGGTATACTTTTCTGTCTCTTTATTAACACATATAAAAGATATACAGAAGCATTTAGCACTACAGAAAGCACTTATAGCAGGCATTCCATATATGTTAGTTGAAAATAAACCTGATTTACGTAATTTTTTTCCTATGGCATAGATTAAACATTTTATCTCTAATTCCATATAAAATCTTAGTTTCCCTTTGATACGTTTTTGGACTAAATAAAAAAAAGCACAAAAAAAGTCTTCCTGGTGCATGGAACCCAATGACAAAACAGTAAGAACAGAAGCCACACTCATCTGCCTCTCTCTCTTTGTCTCTCTCTCTATATAGATACATATACATGAGTACATACATGTATATGTATTCATACAGGCATATTACATACAGAGAAATGCACAAATATAATTACATCTAAGAAGATTAGATAGATTTTTAATAACCTATTCATTGGTACCTAGACATGAAAAACTTCAACTTATTAACAAGATGCCTAAAGCACAGTTGGTTTTGGGTAAATATTTTTTTAAGTGAATCAATGGATAATATTGTGTCTCGAATAACATACCTTTTAATGAAAATAACTTCTAATATTTTAAAAATCAGTTTGTTTTGGTCCTGTAGCCCTAAAAATTGCTATTATTTATTTTTAAAACATAAAAAAATATTTAAAATAGTTTCTAATTGCAGATGCTAAATAAAATTAATACTGTTCCAAAATTATTTTGGCACTGAAGTTAGCATATCTGTGTTACACTAATTAGAGACAACCAAAAAAGAAGAGAGTCATGCAATGATTTCATATCAGGAAATAAAAATAATACTATCTTTTTTCTTGTCTACTTTTCCATACTTTGAATATCTTTGTGCTATTGTTACTTACAAACTTTGGTTTATCAAAGAACAGAGTGCATTGTAGAATTACAATACTTATTTTTTTTATCATAGAGGAAAGGTGTTAAGGTGAAAAAAAATAGTGGAGAGGGGAAAAGTATGAGAAGAAGGAAGTAGAATGCTGCATATTTCTACTATTTGGGTGTGAAAATTACTAAGTATGAGATTTCTCAAATCACTGTTTAGCTATAAGTTAATATTTAATTAGTTCAACAATCATTCAATATTTATTAATCTATATTTAAAGAACTATGAAAGACTATGATAGAGAATTCTTAAATCTCTAAGAAAGATATTATATAAGAAAGATAGCATAAAACTGGAAATTGAACCTTGGGAAACACATTTTTAAGGGTTGTAGAAGTAATCCAATGGCAGGGTGCAGGGGCAGAGAAAAGAAAGAATGAAAAAGGTAAAAGGAGAATCTGAGCACTGTGTCATCCTGGCAATCAAGCTTATATCATTAATATATTGACACAGCATTTAGGGTATATGGCAGACATTACTAGTGCTCATCATATCCTGTTCTCCTCTCCTCTCAGGCATGTAGAGAACAACATTTCCAGCCCCCCTTGCAGGAAGATATGGATATTTGACTAGTTCTAGCTAGTGAGTGTTGAGCAGCAGTGGCATGTGTCAGCTCTGTGCCAAGTCAGAGAAGAGCAGATGTGAGATGTCCTCTTTCCTTGCCATGTGTTGGGGTGGTGGAATGCCCATCAGCTGTGTTTTCAAATGACCATATGAAGCAGAGCATTTTATTGCAACATATAACATGAGGGAGAAATTCACTTGTATGGTGTTAAACGACTGAGATTTGATAGTTGATTGTTTTCAAAGCATAAATTTAGTTGTCTTGATTAATAAAAGGAGCTATGTGTCAGAGCAGCCAAAACAAATTTTGCCAGCCAGATTTTGGTGGGACCGTGGTGGTTTACAAATAGATATGATGCTATCTTAAAGAGTTTTCTCCATCTAGATTGGAAAAAACACATAATCATATGGCTCAGATAGAAGAGATAAAACAAACTTATAGCAACATTTTTTTCAAGGTATGTATTGATTTACTATTCCTAGTCTCACATCCTTAATATATGTTATCGTGGAACACCCTTTACATACCAAAAAGGTACACATTGCAATTATCGCCACATTGCAGTCAGGCATCTCCTTACCGCTGTGGACCTATACAAAATCTTAACAATTTTCGTTGAGGTATTTGGAATACTACAGTGATTTCCTACAGAGTTCAAGCAAGGTAAGTTTTAATCACCTCTTCCAATCCTACCAAGACACTCTACTATTAATTACCACACGATCACTCCTCAAAAATCAACTTCAGTGGAATTAGAGAGGAACGTCAAGATAGTCATGAAACTGTCAGAAATTCCTGGGAAGACTGAGGCTGTTTTGAACTGTTATGTGAGGGGATGATGGCCCTAGCCTAAGGCATTTTCATCTGGCTACTGTAATTCTCTAACCTGCCTCAGGGCCATCAGTGGTGCCAGAATCCACATAGATACAGGAGTTCTCAGGTGTAAAACCTTGGCAGCACAAATGCTGGTTAGGAGCTTCAAAATATGTGGGACAGACAAGCCTTGAATTGTCACTTGACCTCTTCCCCTGCGTCCTCACTCAAGCTCCAGGACAACTGACACAAACCAAGATGGTTTTCTGGTGCGTAAGACATTCTACCTTTAGGATCTCACCTACCTCACACCCCATGAATAGTCGAAGGTCATCGGGTCGTGGCCTTGCCCTACATATGTGTCTGGATACAGGAACAGTAATTGACGGGCTAAAACAAGGAGACATCTAAGGAGTGTGGCTATTCCCAAAGCAAACAACAAATTGGTTTACAGTCCATTAGAAGAGTAAGTCTGACAACTGATGGGACAGGATTCAAAATAAACATTATAAACACACTGAATAGATAAAGAAATATTAGCAATATTAAGCAATAATAAGAATATATAAAGAAAGAACCAAATTGAAATGTTATGTGTAAAAAATATAGTAGTTAAAATAAAGAGCACAACAGATGAAGTAAAAAGGAGAACTGGTGCCACTGAGAGATGAACTAATACATTGGAAAATTTGATTGAGGCACTCTCCCATAAGGACACGAGAAAATATAATGACATAGAAAATATAAAAGAAAAGTTCAGCAATATAGAGGCGATAAGTAGAACTAACATCTGGGTATTAAGAGTCCAGGAAAGAAAGAGAAATAGAAACAGAAAGGAGTTAATATTTGAAGGAATAATAGAGATAAAGTTCCCAGACTTGAAGATGAACATTTTCAGTTTGAAAAAAACCTAGAGTGACAAACATGAGAAATAAAGAAAAAGCCACATTAAGCAATATTATATAAAATTTAAAAATATCAAAGGGCAAAATTTTTTCATAAATTTCAGAAAAAATAAACCATGTATCCCCATGCACTGACAGCTATTAATTTATGTTGGTTCTGATTATTCTCATTTTTTGTTGTTCATAAGATTTCTATATTTCTAAGGCTATCAATTTGCCTGTTAATTAAAACAAAATAGCACTCGTTTGCCAGGGCTGATTATACAGATAATCCAACCTGATTTGAAGATATTAATAATTAATACAAGAGCAAAATAACTTATTCATCAAGACCAGGGAAAATATGTATGTCCTTGAATAGATGCGATATTTCCTTTTATTCTTTTAAAATCCCAAGCATGCAATATTCTGAATGAACATGTCATCATGCTGCATGACAACTATGATGAAGTATATATATATATATATATATATATATATATATATATATATATATAGATTAGTAGTCTAATGGGATAAAATTATAATAAAAGAAATCTATCCATTTAATAGTGTTTATCATCATTATTATATTGCAAAGTAACCTGGCTTAGACAGGAAATAGTTTATGTAAATGATTACAATATTATTACAGCCAACCAAAATTTTTATTTTCTTCTCATTTTTTTGGTCCTCCAGTTAAAAATCAGTAAGTTTTAAGTAAACATTATCATCATTGTCATGATCATCATCATCATCTTTACTATTATCACCTTCATAAGTGTTTTATTTCCACCCCACCCTATGTATAAAATGGCAAAGTCTTGTTTCTGATTTTCTAAGTTTGGGGATTCTTCTTGCCACCAACCTCCTTATTACCATGCCTTAAAACATAAGTGCCCAGATTTTGTTGGTTGGTTGTTGTTTTTGCAAATCATTTGCAAAACCAACTTTCCTTCCTTCCTTCCTTCCTTCCTTACTTCATCTTCATCTGCTGCATCCTGCCTTCCTGCCTTCCTGCCTTCCTGCCTTCCTGCCTTCCTGCCTTCCTGCCTTCCTTCCCTCCCAACATTTATTGAGTACTTACTTTGTACCAGCATGAAATGATGTTGGTGATAAAAGAGGGAAAAAAAGCTATAGATTCTGACTTATGCTTTCTGCAACACTTCAGATATTGGTGAGCAATTGCTCTGTGCTTTGCAGTCCTATGCTGAATATCCTAGGGGCCAGGAGCTAAAATCTGGCCCACAAAGGTACCGATTGTATGTCACGGGTATATTTCTAGGATGCATGAATGAATAAAGTTACTAGTCCAGGATTTGTAGTAATGGAAAAGCAAGAACAAAAAAATGTGACTACAGAGAGATAATAAAGATATGCTAGGTTTTAGGGAAGAAAGAATGATTAGCAAACCCCTTCAAGAATGTAATAATCTCTCTCTCTCTCTCTCTCTCTCTCACACACACACTCACACTCACACTCACACTCACACACACACCAGGTTTGAATTAAGAACCAACTTTAAGCACACACAGTATGATTTTAAGAACTAGCTCTTTCTGACTCTGTTAATTTAGCACTGAGAGACAAAGGCTTTCATTATTATTATATTTATTTCATTATTATGATATTATATTCATTTGCCTGATGACTATGATAGGGTTAAAAATGTAGTGTCTCTGAGATGGCTATGTTATTGAGGTGCACAGGAACCAAGGAACAGGTTTATAATTTCTGGCTGATGAGGCATTAACTATGTGCTTGAGTTGCAAAAATAATCAATAAAATGATAGTGTAAAATCACAGTGCCTTGTAAGGAAGTCACAGTCATCTAAGGGTACTTAACATGTAACATGTTGACTAAACTCACTAATTTGTAGTGGGTGGAGATACCACTTCCTTAAAAGATCAGAAACTGTCAGATGTTTAAAAAGAGGTTAATACAGAAAGACTCTCCAAAATAAGACAGTCAGGTGTCTTTTCTAATACCTGTTCAAAGAACAGAAAGGGTAGTTTGGAGGAGTGAAAATCTAGGCCTGGGAAAAATGTAGGACTCTTGTCTTCAAGTATGCCCAGGAAAGAGCAGTCCAAAGGGGCAAACAAAGGCAACTTGGTAATCAGCTTAAACCTCCCATGGTATGTGCAGTCCCCACCCAAATTCTAAATAAGCAGGCTTTTCATATCCCATTCTCTACCAGGAAGCAATATTTCCCTTGAGATGTAATTAAATGGATTTTCTACTCCAAATTCCTCTTCCGTGACTTTGGGTAGTGAATTTTTCCAGGGAATGGATAAATTGATCTTTATTGTTGAGAAACCACAAAACAAACTGTAGCATGGAATGAGAGAAAAGGAACTGAATGATACTTTTTGAATACCGGTTTATCCTTCATAACTACATACCTCTCAACAACATTTCAAAACTTTTGTCATGTTAACACCAGAAGGAAAGTTTAGTCTTATTATAAACCTATCTTTTTCATAAATAAATGTAGTGAGACTGAGATAAGTAAACATTGGGATCCATACCATTCTGTCTCTGTGAGTCTTCTATTCATGAATTCTGCTGAATATTTAGGTTGGGTGATTACTTCGATATAAAAATCTCATAGAATTAAAAAAAGGCTAAGAAATTATAATGCGGTACACATTAACATATATGTACTATTATTGAAAAGAGCATGTAAAATTTCTGTGATTTGACTGTCCTTTTGACTAAATTATAGATTTAACTAAGAACTTAGTACATGCAAACTGTACATTGACCAAAGACAGAACACTTCGGGAAATTGTGTTATTGCGGGGACTTCAAAATGGCAACCGGAAAGTTAAAGTAAAAGACATATCTTTAAAATTTATTCTTTACCTACAACATTTCAGAAACACATCTAACATGTGGCTATTGAAACAATATGGAAATACAGAAACACTAAGGAAATGTTGCTTGCATTTTCGTAGTTTTATTTGATGTGCACTAGTTTAGTGTCTCACGGAACTGCAGCTTTGTTGGTGCCATCCTCAACCAAGATTAACGCATGTGTAGACACAACGTATTACTGATGTTAATCAACTGATTTAATAGGAATTCATCTGTTAAAATGAGCTCAGATTGATTCCTTGTCTTATTTGGTTGTGTGGCTGTGCAGCTGACAATTCTCTGACATTGGAAGTTTGCCTATAATGCAGGAAAGTACCCAAAATAAGAAATGGAGAGGCAAAAGTGAGAACTGTGGTTGCTTTTATTAAGGGTTGTTTTTTCTGTTGTGAGTAAGGATATTTTGTTTCTACCAACTGGCAGCTTCCTCCCATTTCACAGAATTCTCTCTCTCTCTCCTTCCTCCACCTCCTCCCCTCCCCCACCCCAGTTGCAAAGGACAAGATTCATTTCACATCTGCTCCTGCCATCTCAGTTTGGCAGCTGCTTCTTCACACTGCGTGTTCTCCACTGCTCGCAGCTCCTCTGTAGGCTGCTACCTTCTAAAAGTCCCTCCAGTCCTCCATGCTGGGTACTGTGCTGAACTCCATGTTGCTGGGATGTGGAATTTCCACACTTTTCTTACTGTGTGGTCCTAAGTCCCCCAGAGCACTAGCAGTCAAGGTTGCATGGCTGAAACAATTTTCCCCGAAGTGGGAGTAATTAAAGAAAATTAATTACAACAGAGGAAAAAAACTTTAATATACTCCAAACATGTCTATTTCCTTAGTCTAAGAGAAGAAAAAAAAAAAAGATAACTTAATTCTTTCAGAGGGAGTCATTTAAGGGCACACACTATTTGTGTCTTATTCTCCTGCCTTCCTTTCCTTGCCTCCAATGTTCACCCCTCCCCTTTTGAGTAAAATGCTATCTATTGCTGGCCCCCACAGGGAGTCATCTTGCCCTAATTTCCAGCTCCCTCCTCCAAAGGGTACAATCTAAAACATAAAATCATCTTCAACCATATATTTTCAATGAGCTTTCAAGCCGGAACCACATCAAGGGCACTTCGGCAGTAAGCCCAGGTGAGCTCTGGTACTCTGAAGGTGGAGCATTCTAAGGTTTAAGGTAAAGCTATGACTTTTCATCCTTCCTAGGGATAACTCATAGATCACACACACACACACACACACACACACACACACAAGGATGAATAATAAATTTCAGAGCAGAAGCATCTAAATTCATACTAAGAAATAGAAACATTTTCCCAGCCATAGTGTAATGTGAGATAATGCAATACACTCGTTATGCAGCCATGTTAGCTCCCTCTAGTTTACCGCAACAGATGCATTACAGAGCCTCTTAACCCTTCAAGGCCCACTGCTTTGCTACACAGGGTTCTGGCAACAGCTTTGAAATTATACTTTTATTTTTTATGTTTTGTTTTTTTAAACCTGAAGTTATTTCAACTTCTTGGCCAAGGTTAAGAGGAGGAGGTTTTGATGTTACAGTTTCACAGCTGTTACATTAGCACAAAATATTTTGATAAACAGAAGCACAGTGATCTGTTCAAAATACATCTCAAAATGGCCAGCAGATATTTATTATAATAATTCAAAATACTAAATTTTTGAGGTTATCGTATCTATCAGTCAGAGTTCAATCAAGAAAGCAGAAATTATACCAGTTATTTTAACAGAGGTCATTTAAAAGGGGAGAATTGGTTAAATGGGTCAACCTGTAGACTAGAAAGGCAAAAAAGGGAGCCTTGAGGTAACTGTGGGATGCAGCTATCACTACTAGACTGCAGTGGAGGGTGGTTGACGTTCTTGGACCCTGGAAATTCAGAGAGGGGCCCTGTGGAGCTGGACTCGCATTTCTGAAGATGGCAGTGCTAAAAGTGGGAAGTATGGGAGCGGGTGTGGAATTGGAAACCAAACAACTGCTAGTACTGGGGTGAGGATCTGCTGCAATAGCGATACTGACAGGCACAAAAAGCAAACTGGGAAACAGTCAAGTCCTTTCTTCCTCCTGTTTTCCAGTTTCCTTCTAGTGCCTCCTATTGGCAAATCTCACCAGGCAAAGCAGAAGTGTCTGCAGCGTCCCAGCATCGCAGAGTGAAGGATGGGTTTGGAGTTGAGACTCATAGGCCT
>NW_011888792.1:18465966-18506928 GCF_000151845.1 Pteropus vampyrus
CTTCAAGGCCCACTGCTTTGCTACACAGGGTTCTGGCAACAGCTTTGAAATTATACTTTTATTTTTTATGTTTTGTTTTTTTAAACCTGAAGTTATTTCAACTTCTTGGCCAAGGTTAAGAGGAGGAGGTTTTGATGTTACAGTTTCACAGCTGTTACATTAGCACAAAATATTTTGATAAACAGAAGCACAGTGATCTGTTCAAAATACATCTCAAAATGGCCAGCAGATATTTATTATAATAATTCAAAATACTAAATTTTTGAGGTTATCGTATCTATCAGTCAGAGTTCAATCAAGAAAGCAGAAATTATACCAGTTATTTTAACAGAGGTCATTTAAAAGGGGAGAATTGGTTAAATGGGTCAACCTGTAGACTAGAAAGGCAAAAAAGGGAGCCTTGAGGTAACTGTGGGATGCAGCTATCACTACTAGACTGCAGTGGAGGGTGGTTGACGTTCTTGGACCCTGGAAATTCAGAGAGGGGCCCTGTGGAGCTGGACTCGCATTTCTGAAGATGGCAGTGCTAAAAGTGGGAAGTATGGGAGCGGGTGTGGAATTGGAAACCAAACAACTGCTAGTACTGGGGTGAGGATCTGCTGCAATAGCGATACTGACAGGCACAAAAAAGCAAACTGGGAAACAGTCAAGTCCTTTCTTCCTCCTGTTTTCCAGTTTCCTTCTAGTGCCCCCTATTGGCAAATCTCACCAGGCAAAGCAGAAGTGTCTGCAGCGTCCCAGCATCGCAGAGTGAAGGATGGGTTTGGAGTTGAGACTCATAGGCCTAATAAATGCATAGTCATAATTTATAGTCCAGACATGTGGAAGAGATTTTTAATCAGATAGCCTGAGTTAACAAATAAATTAAATGAAGAAAAAATTGAAGACCACAGGATAATTCTGAAAGAGAATTTGAGAAGTAAGTCTAGAATTAATGGAATACATTAAAGCATGTAATTTCTAAGGGACGGAGATATATCTAAACAATAAATGAAAGGTTTCTGTTTCTAATAAATGAGAAAATAGAGTTAAAGTCCAAGAATTTTTTAATCCAATCAACAAATACTCATCAAGTGCTTAATATGTGGGAGGAACATTTAAAGTGCCGGGAACTAGGATAAAAAGGAATAAAAATTTCTGCCTTCATGGAGCTTACATTTTAGAAGTGGAAACATGCTAAACAAGATCAAGTAAACGAACGAGTTAAATACCGTAAATACTTTCAAGTCAAACAAAACAAGGGAATATGAAGCTGCTGGAGATGGCAGAGAATTTCTGTTTAAAACAGTATGCTGATGGAAAATGATACATTTATACATACCTGTGAAAAAAATTCCATAAAAGCAGAGCCAGCAATGACTATAAACAGAAACATGAGGGTCTACATAAAACATATATCTGCCATATTATAACAGAAAAGGTGACCCTACCTCACGTCTCGAATAGTCTAAAGAGGTCCCCTCTCTACAAGAGTATCATCATGGAGTTAGGTTAAAAGTGGCTTCCTCAAGGTGAAGCTAGGTTGCCCCTCCTACAGACTGCTACAGGACCCTGTTGCAGGAGCCTCTATCCCTCCATATCATTTTTGGAGAAACTGAGTATAACATAGACACAGACCATGAGGCCTCTGACAGAAAGAAAAGACACCTAACTTTTAAGTTTCTACAAGGTTGGCTGTGCTTCCCATTTCCTGCTCTTGGTTTCTACAATATGTATACATAAAATATTCCCACCCTTAAGTTATTTTGGTGAACTTATGTTTTCAGTGACTAAACTTTTCTTTCAATAATTTTAGCTCTTGAGGTACTGTATGTAGGTTATATCAATACTCAAAGCAATCCAGAAAAATAGATATTATGTTTGCTTTACAGATAAGGAAACACACAGAGTTAGGTAGGTTAAAAAATTTAAACAAGGTTACATGGCTAAAAGTCCTGAGCTGTATGATTTCAAAGTCCATGCAATCTCTATTTTATCACAGTGTGTCTTGTAAAGTAATTGCACGATAAGGTAGGATGTCAAGGCTGCTCCTGCTGATCCATAAGTGTGCAAATCGTTCACAGCACTAGTAACAAATAAGAATGAAGTTTTTTTTTTTTTTTCATAAACTGCTTTTTATTCTGGAAAAGTGAGTCTATTGAAGTGAATCTTCATGATTAAAAAAGATAATGATTTTGGCTAAGTGGAAGGAACAAGAAGTTGTAATACTTCTTGGTTGATGATTAGAAAGTAAAAAAGCCACTTTAGGTAATTTCTGAATATAGGTTAACAGACTAGTCAAGACTGTTAACAGCTGGAAAGCATCAAGCTTTGGTTGAGAAATCTTAAAATTTGTATTTAAAATTTTATTTTTTGAATAGGTATTAATTTTGTATAGCTCAAAATTCAAAGTACAAAACAGAATATATTGCAAAAGGTTTGCCTCCCACCTCTGTTCCCAGCCATCGTTTCCTGCCTAGGGACAACTAATACTTTCCACCTCTTGGGTATGCTTCTAGAGATATGTTCTGAATATGCAAATGTTTTGCCTTAAACTCCTTCAGTTTTCGAAAACTTGTTATTTTGAGATAATTATATGTTTACATTCAGTTAAAAGAAATAATACAGAGAGATCCCATATATCTTTTACCCAGTTTTCCCCATTGCTAACTTATAGTACTATGAAGTACTATGCTATCGCCTCCAGGATACAGACCACTAACATGACCACAAGGATCCCTCACGTTATCCTTTTACAGCCACATCCATTTCCTTCCCACCCCCAGGTCCTCCCCCTCCCTTAATCCCTGGCAGCCACTAATTTGTTCTCCATTTCTATAGTTTTGTCATTTCAAGAATGCTCTATAAATAGAATCAAGCTTGTTATTTGAAAAATAACCTTGTTCAAATCAAGCTGTTTTGACATTTGCTTTTTTTCTCTCAGCATAATTCTCTGGAGATTCACTCATAGAGGTTGTGCACGTATCAGTGATTTGTTCCTTTTTACTGCTGAGTAGTATTCCATGTTCGGAGGCACCACAGTTTAACCATTCACCCACTGAAGGACATCTGGGTTGTTTCCTATTTCCCACTATGATGAATAAAGCTGAGCACGATTATTATGAAAGCTCTGAGCTTTCATGTACAGGCAGTCAAGTGAAAACAAGTTTTCATTTCTCTGGAAAAAGTGTTCAGGAGTATAATTGCTGAGTTGTATGTAGCTGCATGTTTAGTTTTTCCAGAGTGTTTTTCTAAAATGTTTATAGTTGTGCCATTTTATATTCTTACTAGCAATGTATGAATGATTTAGTTTCTCCACACCCTCACCAGCATTTGGTAGTGTCATTATTTTTTATTTTGGTCATTACTTTTGTTGTGTAGTGATATCTCATTGTGGTTTTACTCTGCATTTCCTTAATGGCTAATAATCTCGAACATCTTTACATATGCCAGTTTGTCATCTGTATATCCCATTTGATATCTCTTCCTACATTTTGCCCGTTTTCTAATTGGATTATTTGATTTTTTGCTGTTGAATTTTAAAACATTTATTATATGTTCTAGATACTAGTTTGTTGTTAATTATATTGTATGCAAATATTTTTTCCCAGTCTTCAGCTTGTCTTTTGATCCTCTTAACAGAGTTTTTAACAGAACAAATGTTTTTAATTTTGATAAAGTCTAATTTATCAATTTTTCATTTCATGAATCATGCTTTTCATGTTGTATCTAAGCAGTTTACCTTTTTCTAAAAGCTCTGTAGTTTCATATTTTAAATTTAAGTCCATGATTCAGTTTGAGTTCATTTTTGTATAAAGTGAGATTGAGGTTTGATTGAGGTTGGTTTGTCTGTTTTGCGTATAGATGTCCAGTTGCTCCAGTGCTATTGTAAGGCTATCTTTCCTCTATTGAATTGCTTTTGCTTCTATGTCAAAAATCAGTTTGGCATATTTGTGTAAGTCTGTTTCTGCGTTCTCCATTCTGTTCCACTGACTCGTTTACAATAGTTATATAACAAGTCTTACAATGTGATAGACTGATTTTTCCTACTTTATTCTTTATTGTTAAGATTGTTTTAGCTATTGTAGGGACTGTACCTTTCCAGATAAATAGAATAAACTTGTCTGTGTCTACCAAAAACCTTGCTGGGATTGTGATGGGGATTGCATTAAAATTATAGATTGATATAGAGACAACTGACATCTTTATCAAGTTGAGTTTTCAAATCCATGAACACAGTATGTTTCTCCATTTATTTAGATCTTCCTTTATTTCTTTCATCAATATTTTGTAGTTTCCAGCATTCAAGTTCCATACTTCTTTACTTATACTTACATAAAGTATTTTCCTTTTTTGAGTGATTGTAAATGATATTGTATTTTTAATTTTGGTTTCCACCTATTTATTAATATAATTTAAATTACATTAACTTTTGTATATTTATCTTGCATCGTAAGACCTTACTGAACTCATTTAGTAATTCTAGCAGTGTTTTTTGTTGTTGTTGGCTTTTTTTTTAAATAGATTTCTTGGAAATTTTTATATAGACAATCAGGTTATCTGTAAATAAGGGCAGTTTTACTTCTTTCACTACAAGTCGTCTGTCTTTTCTTGCCTTGTTGAACTGACTAGAAATTCCAGCACAATTTGAATACAAGTGATGAGAAAAAACAATTTCTCCTTTTTCCTAGTTTTAGAGGGAAAGTGTTTAGTCTTTCATTATTAAGGATAATGTTAGCTGTAGCTTTTATGTAAATGCTCTTTATGAAATTGAGGAACTTCTTCATTATTCTCATTTTTCTAGGAGTTAGTTCTTTTTAATCATGAATGCGTGTTGAATTTTGTCAAATGCCTTTTCTCTATTAATTGATGAGATCATATGAATTTTCTTCTTTAGTCTATTACTATGGTGGATAACACTGATTTTTGCATAAAACCAGCCTTGCATCCCTGGAATAAACACATTTGGTCATAGTGTATTCTTCTTTTTATATATTGTTGAATTGTATTTGCTAATATTTCATTGAGGAGTTTTACATCTGTATTTATGGGAGATATTTGTCTATAGATTTTTTTTTTATTAGTGTCTTTTTCTAGTTTTGGTATCAGAGTAATATTAGCTTCATAAGATGAATTGGAAAGTATTCATTCCTCTTCTATTTTCTGTAAGAGATTGTACAAAAGTGGTGTTAATTCTTATTTAAATGTGTGGTAGAGTTCTTCATGAGTTCTCTGGGTCCAGATATTGTTTTTCTGAAAGTTTTAAAATTATGAATTAAATTCCCTTAATAGTTATCTGTTTCATATTGGATAAGTTGTGGTAGTTTGTACTTTTCAAGGAATTGGTCCATTTCATTTAAGTTGTAAAATTTATGAGTGTAGAGTTGTTCATAACATTTTATTGCCTTTTTTTTAATGTCTGCAGTGTCTGTAGTGATATCTTCTGTTTCATATCTTATATTGGTCCTTTAGCGCATCTCTCGTTTTTTCTTAGCAGTTTTGCTAAAGATTTGCCAATTTCATTGATCTTTTCAAAGAACCAGTGTTCTGTTTTATTCATTTTCTCTATTGTTTTTCCATTTCAATTTCCTTGATTTCTGCTCTTATCTTTATTATTTCTTCCCTTCTTCTTGTTTTGGGTTTATTTTGTTCTTTTTTGGCGGGAGGAGTTCCTGAGAGACAAACTTGTTATTGGTCTGAGTTTTTCCTCTTTTCTAATGTACACAGTTAGGGCTACAAATTTTCTTCTCCTCACCGCTTTACCTGTGTCCCACACATTTTGACATGGTGTATTTTCATTTTCATTCAGTTAAATAAACGTATTTTTCACTTTCCTTAAGACTTCCTCTTTGACTCATGAATTATTTAAAAGTTTGTTATTTTTTTCCAAGTGTTCGGACATTTTCTCATTATCTTTCTGTTATTGATCTCTAGTTTGATTCCACTGTAGTTGGAGAAGACGCTCTGTATGATTTAAATGCTTTTAAATTTGTTGAGATTTGTTTTATGAAACAGAATGTGATCTATTTTGGTCTATGTTCCATGGACATTCAAAATATTGTGCACTCTTCTGTTCTTGGGTAGAGTGTTCCATAGATGTCAATTATATCTTGTTGGTTGACAGTGTTGTTCATCGTTGCTGATTTACTGTCTAGGTGTTTTAGCAATGGTTAATAGAGGTGTTGAAGTTTTCAGCTATAATTGTGTATTTGCCTATTTCTCTGTTCAGTTCTATCAGCTTTTGTTTTACATATTTTACGCTCTGCTGTTTGATGTATACATTGGTTTTCTGGATATATTGATCATATTATCATTATACAACATTTCTCTCTGTTTCTGGTAATTTTCTTTGCTCCGAAGTCTACTTTACTTAATTCTAATATAGCTACTCTTGCTTTGTTTTGAAGAGTGTTTGCATGATATATCTTCCTTTGCATCCTTTTATTTTCAACCTTCTTATATCGTTACATTTGAAACAGGACCCTAAATATAAATGACTGATAATGTGTGAGGCTTAGCAGGACAGTCCCTAGAGATATTCTCTGAGTCCAAGTGTGGTGTTGCAGCAGGAGAGAGCTGAAGGGAGGAACCAAGTATGTAGGGCAGAATCATCCCATTTATGGACTTGTTGTACACTGCAGTATGTAGCCAGAGATGGTAGCTCTGAGAAGGGACAATGGAAACTTCCGTGGGCAGATGAGCATAAACCAAAGGACCTCCTCCCACTTCTTGTCATCACCACCTACCCATGGCTTGGCCTGGCATATGATCTTGGAACTATGATCCTACCCAAGGGAGTGGGGAAAAACCTTATGAAAGATTGACGCCTTGTAAGTGAAATAAATAATATGCCGATCTCAGACCTGTTTGCCCTCAGATTCACATTCCATGTCCTTCCTTTATTTGCCTCTATGTTGCAGAGGGGCTGACCCTAGCAAGCTGTTTCCCTGACTTTCACATCAGCTGATATCTAGGCTTGGCTAAGTCGAAAGCACTGGCAGGAGACTGGAGGGCAGAAGGAAAGGAGAATCTATGGTATATTTTTCCCGTTCCCCTGTCATAATCAGCTTCCTTAGCAGTGGCTGTCTCTCCTCTGTGTGGCAGCTCTCACCAGGCTGGCCATACTGCCTGGCTCCTGGGTTCCAGTAACCCTGCCTCCTCCCTTTATTTCTCCAGCTATGGGCTGTGCTTACTAATTTCTGGATTACCTCACAAATCCCTGTTTAGCTTCTGAGTTCTTCCATCGCCTGTGTTAGCAATTCTTTGCATTCAGTTGTCTTTTGTTGTAAATATTTGAAGTGATCTCTAATTTCCTGGTTATCCCCTGCCTGAAACAAGTGGATTAAGAGAAAAGGTGGAGATGTGGCATTTCTTGCACACCTGGTTTTATAGCTCCTATTTTATATTCACTTGCTGTTATAGCTACCTATCATATTCTTTCTAGCTGGCTATTTGCTGGGTGACACTATTTACATCAATGGGCAGAGGAATTGAATAGACATTTCTCCCAAGAGGACACAGAGATGAAAAGATGTTCAACATCACTAATCATCAGGGAAGTGCAAATTAAAGCCACAATAAGGTATCACCTCACACCTGTCAGAATGGCTATCATCAGTAAATCAACAAACAACAAGTGTTGGTGAGAATGTAGAGAAAAGAGAACCCTTGTAGGCTGTTAATAGGATTGTAAATTAGTAAAGCCACTATGGAAAACAATGTGGAGATTCCTCAAAAACTAAAAATAGAGCTGCCATACCTTCCAGCAATTCCAATTCTGGGTATTTACCCAAAGACAAAAAAAACACTCCTTCAAAAAGATATATACATCCCTATGTTCATTAAAGAATTACTAGTAATAGCCGAGATATGGAAGCAACCTAGATGTCCATCAATAGATGAATGGATAAAGATGTGAGATATCTATCTATCTATCTATCTATCTATCTATCTATCTATCATCTATCACATATAATTGAATATCATTCAGTAATAAAAAAGAATTAAATCTACTGGATTTCGTTAACCAATGTCACCATAAAAATTAATTAATTAAAAATTTTAAAAAATAAAAAATAATAAAATAAAATAAAATCTGCGGACTAAATAAATAAAAAAAAAGAACAAAATATTGTCATTTGCAACAACATAGATGAACCTAAAGGATATTGTGTTAAGTTAAATAAATCAGATAAAGATAAATATCATGTGATCTCACCTGTGGAATCTAAAAAAAAAAAAACAGAATAAACAAAACAAAACAGAAACAGACCCCTAGATATAGAGAACGAGCTGATGGTTGCCAGAGGATAGGAGGTAGGGAGATGGGAATTTTAAAAAAAGGTATAATCCTTCCCAGAAAACCATCATTTTAAAGTGATTTTCTGGGAAGAATGCCTTGAGGCAAAGATGCAACTTACATAAGGGGCATCTGAAATGGAGTGTCAGGCTCAGAAGGTCTTTCATATCACAAGGTCAATTCTTTGTTTGTGCCTAATTCTTTATAAGCATACCATTAAAAAAAAAGATTGAATATATCTTCACAGACATAGAAAAGCTCTGGGAAAGGCTTCTGCATTGCTCCCACTCCACTGCGGCTGTGGGAACCGCAAGTGATCTGAATTAAGACAGTATCCATTCACAGTCTTTAGGTGGCATAGACATGTCACTGAAGGGCCACACATATAGCCATTATCAGCCATTGACTGCCTGGTGAATTGGTTTACTAGGTGTTCTTTGTGACACTCAAGAACTGACTGAGATGTTGATTAGGTGAGGAGTCAGGGCTGGGATGGGAGCATCTAGCACCATCCAAGAAGCGAGGTGATTTGGAGGCAATGCCATTTCAAGAGGGCTAGCCTTGAGACTAATAAACTTAAAGGCAAAGAAAAACTTTATTGCTTCTGGCAAACTTTCAGAGCAAAGGGCAACTACAAGGCATTCTTCTGAAAAGCTTATAAAATTTCAGACAGGACAGAATGAAAGTAAATTTCTTAATATAAAACATTTAATGTTTCAGCGGTGGTTTTATAAGAATGATCATCAGAACAATACAGTACTGTGTCACACAGTATAATCTAAAACAACTTTCAATGTGTTCTTTTAAATTATTGATACAAATTAAGTTCATTCATTTATTCAACACCTATTACATTGTGTCTGGTTCTATATTCGAGAACTTACATACATACCTATGTTGGAAATAAAATAATTTATGTTTTCTAAAGTTTTCTTTAGAGAATATTAGTCAAAATTTCCTCCTCTATCTTTCCTTACTTACTTTAGAGCATACAGAATAGTATTAAAAAATGTCTTCTAGCTGAGGAACCTCTAGAAATCAGGCTATCCAAGTAATGGTGTTCGGATTTACTTATTTGCCTTTATGCTACCAGGGTCATATACAGATTTTGGAACAAGTTTGAATCAAGATTTGTCTAAATTTAATTTACATACCAAGTTTGTGCCTTTTATGTTCAGATAAAGCATTTTTTTTAAAAAAAGAACAAACAACAAACTCTTTTGGATTGAGACTGGAATATAAACTAGCAAAGTTTATAAAAATTCTGGGGTTGCACTGCTTGGATACAAACCCAGTTCAGCCCTTAACTAGGCATGTGAATTCGAGGAAGTTACTTAAACTTTCTATACCTTTAAAATACGGATAATTGGGTCTACCGCTGGTGCCACTCTGAACAAGCTGGATCCTATTTGATCTCGGGGGCTGAGCAGGGTCCGGCCTGGTTAGTACTTGGCTGAGAGACCACCTAGGAAGACCAGGTGCTGTAGGGGGAGGAGGGGGGAGTAAAAAAAGATAAAAATAAAAAATAAGGGATTGTAAACTGACAAGGTCCTTGCAGTCTGTGAGGTCAACCAAGGGATGCCTCGCCTAAAAAAAATATGGATAATTGGTCATTCCTTTGTATAATTATTGAGAGGTGTAAATATGGAAATACACGTAAAAAGGCCTGGCGCATAGAGAGAGCTAAATAAATATCAGTAAATATCACTGAGTTTAACTGATTTGGCAGAAGTACAGGAACTGAGAATAAAAAAATCTTCATCAAAGAAAAGAATATCTTACAAGAACGGAAAAGATCAAGTCTGAAGATTAAAAAATAGCCAATCTAATAAAAATCAATTCAAATTTTACCCTCCCCTCCATTTCACTAGACATTTAGCAGGTTTCTAAGACTGATCTTATAATTTGCAATTTCCTGGGCTTCTAGTCTTCTCTATTTCTGCTCAGTGCTGCATCCTTTAAGCAGAGACTCACAAATGACAAACATCACCACATCACTTAAGTGGGGAAACCTGACTGTTGCCAGGCCAGCGAGTTGGTGCCCTTCAGGTTCTTGAGTTGGAGTGCCGGGTTTGGACTGGGGAGGGGCTGTTATGACTCTTCCCTCCCCTCCTCAGTCAGCAATCCGCCCCGCCCACCACCCTCATCAGGCCTCTTAGCGCCTTTCTCTTGCCAGTCCGGCCTTCCTCCGGGTGTTTGAGCTGGGCGCAGGAGGCGGGCTTATCGCTGACGGGCTGCGCCTCTGCAGCCAGGCGGAGGAGGGCGGGAAGGCGGGCGGAGGAGGAGGCGGGGACTACGCCGGGCGGTAGCTGGCGCTGAGCGCGGTGGGAGAGGAGAGGGTACCCGGCTGGCTACCCTGGCGGCCTCTACCCGGATCTCGGCGCCGCAGCCCTGCACCTCTCCGGCCCCTGTCTCCGACTCCGCGGCTCCTGGCACGGCGGAGGCGGCGAAGCTGTAAGCCCCTGGTAGGTTGCATGGGGACGGTGGTTCCGTCTGCAACCTTTTGTGCTGCAGAAAAGGTGGTGGTGATGGGGGGCGGGGGGTGCCCCAGTAACCGATCTCGAGTGCCAGCCCTAGTCGCAGCGCCGCCCCTTCCTCCCTGCCTCGTGTCGGGGCCGGGCGCGCGGTGCTCGTGCGGTGCTGTGGAACCCGGCCCGGCCGGCCTACGGGATGGGTGGCCTCAGTGACCCCCCTCCCCCGGCCTCCGCAGACTGGTGACCCCTGGGCACTGGAGCAGGGTGCTGGGGTCTGGTGAACTGGGTGGGGCCCTCGCCGGGTGCCGGGAGCCCGTGGTTCCTTGGCACAGGGGTGGGGCCCGAGACACCGTGAGTGTGCAGCGCGTGTGAGTGTGCGGGGGCGTGCGCCCCGTGTGCGCGCGGCGTGCGCTCGCCGGGAGCTGTGGGGACTCGGCGACTCGGAGCGCCTCTCTTGTGGTGCGGAAGTCGGGGCGCGTTGCGGCGCAGGCTCTCTGCTCCGCCGCGGTGCCAGCACCACGGGACAGCGGGCCTTGGGGTCCCATTGAGAAGTAGCTCTTTCTCAGGCCTGCTGCGTCTCTGGCCGCGCGGCCGGGTGCGGCTGCCCGGGCCAGATAGCGCCTCAGGGTGAGCCCTGGTGGCCTTATCTCGCCAGCCTTTCTTGCCCGCACTTGAATCTGGGGGCGAGGTCGCCCGGGCGCCTGCAGCCCGCGCCCGCTGCGGGTCTGCCGGGGCGGTGGAGGCGGACGGGCCGGCCTTGGCCGGGGGCGCGCGTGTGGATTGGCGCCGGGAGCTGGCCAGAAGCGAAAGCGTCAGATGTCGCTGGGCATCGCCGCCCTCACCCCACCTGTCGCGGATGGACTTTGGGGCGGGTGGGAAGCGGAGGAAAGGAGTTTCCATGCGGCCGTCAGCCAGACCTTGAGCAGGCGGTCCCATTGTGAAGCTGCCAAACTCTAGTGGTGGAATCTGCAAATCTCCGCTAGATAGATGGGAGCACGAAGGTAATGATTGCCCCGTCCTTTTCTCCTTGTAAGGGTTCCACATCCTTAGTGTCTCCCTGCTTTTCCACCCACGCCAGTTTGCACCCAGTGGGCCAGTGATTTGTGCTGAGCCAAGATGCTGAGTGTGTAAGTGTATGCCTGTGATGCAGAGGTAAAACTGGGACTGGGAACTTTTTAATCATTTGAGGAATTGGGAAAATGGAGGCAGAATTTATAGCGTGCTTGCTACTCCTAGCTGAAAGAACAATTCTTGCACAACATTTCTGACGTTACTAGATTCTTCATTTTACATTGTTTTTCTCAAATGAGCCACCCTACAATTTAGAGCTTTTGCTTAATTTTTTTTTTTTAACCCTGTAGAGTAGATTAGACACGAGGGAGATAGAAATGACCTTTTCCCAAAAGTTTATTTTTCCAGTCATTTTAAAATACAGTATTGATTATTATTGCAGAAGCTTTTGATACTTTAATTCAAGACCATGATATATGCTTACACAATTATGTTTAATGAATGTTTCACAGATTTCTCAGTGTTTTTATTATGTACCTGTGTGTGCATTATTAAATGACCAAGAGGAAATATAAGGACTAAAGAGCCCAAAGACCTCTTGATTTGATAAGAACTGATGTATGCTTCTGCTAGTTTATTGCAAATGAGACTGTTTAGTAGTAAGTATTTTAGGAATATAATTTTTTGATCATTTATATGGTCAGTAAATTCGTTTACTTTCTCTGTAATTTTGTATACTTTGGAAAGCTAATGTACACATTAACCCTTAAAAATATTTAGTGAGGTGGGAGTTAAAAAACGCTACAGGATTTCTTTATTTTTATTTATTTATTTATTTATTTTTGCTGGGGCTGGGGGGGAAATCAGCTCTTTTCCTCCAGAGAGAACTCTGATTTCATCACCAGTCTACCAAAATAAGTTCCTAGTTTTAAGCTTTCGTATGGAAGTTTAGCCAGTTCCACTATGTACACCTGTCCCATTTTGGTTATGCTTCCAAAGAGGCAAATCTCCTGTAAAGACTGCATGTAGACCTGCAGTTCCAGTTACCTCAGGTCATATTTGTAGTGAAACTGAATTTTTTCTAAAAGGATGATTTCACCTAATGATAAAACAGTGATAATCTAGCTTAAATTTCTACTAGCAGAAATAGAAAATGAATGATGCACTTTAAGGGGATTCTTATTAAAAGAAATCATATTAGAAAAAGAAACACATTTCTGTCTTAATGAACCAATTATGGGTTGTCTTACCAGGTTGGTGAGGTTAATGATTTGTTTGGTCAAGGATGGTTTCAGAAAAGTCACACCCTCCTTAACTCTCAGAAATTATTGATTTAGTTTTTATGATTCGCAAATGGAAAAGTAAGTTTATTTTAGAGTAAACTCTAAAATAAGCATGTAGGTACAGCTAAGCATTTTGTGTTCATTGTATGCGTTAAATCATTTTATTTCTGCTCAGTATTTTGTTACTTGAGATATGTTTTGGTTCTTCTTTCTTTACTTGTTTTAGAGTCATCTTTGAGACTATTGGTTACAAAATATTTTCATTAGTCTGAATAAGACTTTTAAAAATTGCTTGACCCCCTACCCTGAAGTGCTTTTTCATTATTGGCCGCTCTCCAAATAGCCATTCTGAGTACCTATAACTTCTACTCTTAACAGTTTTCTTTGCTGAAATTTATCTTGCTTCTCATAATCTCTAATGATGAGTGGGATTTATTTACCAAAATTCACAAATACTGTGTGCTGGCCCTTTATATTTATAACCTTGTGATTTGGAAGTGATAGATTTTGTTAATTTTTTTCTTACTGCTATTTTGTTAGTGGATCTATGATGAAGCCTGAGTTTTATGGCTTTTTTTGTATGTAGAGATTTTGTGTGAGCTTGAACATTTCCGTATGGAGCTTTGTATATTTTTGGGAAAACCACTCCCTTCTCTGGGTTTCTGGTGCCATTCAGGTTTACTGTTATATGTATTAGATTTAAGCATTTTCATGTCTGTCTGTTTTTCCCTCTTGCCTGCTCTCAAGCTTTACTTTTTGTATTTTCTCCAGTGCCTGTACAGTGCTGGGGCATAAGACTCTAAATATTGTTGAATGACTGAATGAGTAAATGAATAATTAAATGCCTGAGTGGATACACCTAATGAAATACTCCTCAGATCTGTATGGGAAGCCATTATGCGAGCAAAGGGGTCCTCCCTCCCGCCCTCCCTTCTTTTCTTAATTCATTGCCTTTCCATTGTTATAGATTACTTTTGAGTAGGATAACAATATAATGGCCAAACTGGAACACTTTGAAACCAAAAGGGAGTGCTGTAAATAATTATACCAGGGCACTGGTGGCTATGAACTGAGACATATGGCCACCCTACTTATGAAGAACATTCTTCATTTACCTGCAATATCTATCATCTTGCCTAAGAAATTTGACACACTTGCTATTTAGTGTTTGCAAACTTTTCTGTTTGTAGAAGCTTCATTTGCAGTCAAATATTGGATGTCTTTTGCTTAGTCACTCATGGTTTCCCTAACCAGTGGCTTGTGGACCTCTCTTGGCCATGCTTAAATTTTTCATATTTTCATTGCTTACAGGATAATGTCACAGGGATTTCTGTTTACTTCAGCTACTTATAGCTGGAAGCATTATATACTCTAGCCTTTGCTCTGTTTACTTCAGTCTGTTTTTCTATGCAGTATTTAGTCTACCTTATAAGAAATTCTTGTGAGTTCCTAATTGCTGACTGTTTTTGAGAGGAGATCCATTGATATCTTGCCATGGCATAATGTTCAAAACATCGGCCAGAATCAATTGCAAATGTTAGAGACTAAATAGATTTTTAAAGTATTCTAAAAATGTTATTTCAAAAGTATATTTTGAGAACTTTCATATTACAATATTTTAATTTTTTCTAATGGAAGATGGGGGTTACTATAGTGGTTTACTGGATTCTTTTGTACGCACTCTCTTAAAGAAGGAATATTCTTATATTAATTTCTAGCCTTGTTTTAATTTAAAAATTTTTTGTTCTTTTTCACCATTGTCATCATTTTCTTCTTAGCTCCTGTGCACAGATAGCAGACAATTATACACACACACAAAAAAATGCAGAGTCAGAAATGAGTAATAAATAAGTGAAACAGAGCTCTTGCACCTTGGTTTGGCCCTGTGTCACTCCCTTGGACTCTGGTTTGTATTCTAATTTTGGCTTGGCACTGGCATAATAGGGATAATCAGTTACTACCCTTTGTTTACTATGCAATTATCGACCATTTCCTAGACTTCCACATCAGCTCCAGTGCAAGAGTTAGTTAATTACTTTAAAGGTTTCTCTGCTTTTAAATCCAGAATGAAGTTTCATATACAAAGCAATATCAGTGGGCTTTGGAGTCGGATGGATTGGGGTTCAGATTGTTGCTCCGACTCAAATAGTATTGGTTGACCACATACTTTTTACAGTGGGGATAATATTTTCCTCATGGAGTAGTAGTAAAGATTAAATGATGTAAAATGTGTATAACTTTTCACATATAGAAGGTAGTAAAAAATGTTTCTTTTTATTTCTCTTCCCCAGTAAAAATCTCTTTATGTAAGTAAATCAACTTGAACTTTATAACAGTATTGGGGAAGTTCTTTGGAGGTGATTAAGTAGAAACTTTGTTAGGTAACAATTTTGTTGCATTACAATTCACTTTATGTTAAAATCAGAGTCTTCATTCGTATAAAACCAAGTCTTAATTATCTAGGTTTCTTGGTTACTCAATTTGAAAATAGTCATGGCAAAAGAAATGAAGAGGGAGTGTGTCTATTATATAAATCTAAAGATATCCCAAAGGCTGAAACGTGTTCGTTTCTCGGAATGACAGTTCTAGATGCAATAACTCCTAGCTTCTCAAGCTGTTAAAGGAAATACCTTTAATTCAGTAATTATCCATTTCCTTTGGTTAAAACTCTTCTGGATTGGTAAAGAAAGCAATAAAGTTATAAACTCCTTATTCTTTTGCTGTTTTTATTCTGCTCTGCTGTTGCCACTTCTTTGTGCCCTGTGCACCTATGTAGGTAACATGTGTCCACTCAGTTCAGCACTCTTTCCACCTCCCAAGTTAAATACAACAGAAAACCCAACAACCAAAGAGACCTTTACAGGTGGAAAAGACTTTGAGGAGTTTTCTTGGTCTCAAGAAATTAACCCAGTTAACTGGAGAGGTAGGACATAAAGATAGATTCTCTTCCACCTTTACCTTCCTAGGTAGAAGGGGAAGGAACAGAGGAGATGCTAGAAATGTTAAGAAATGTGATAACTCTAAAGAAGTGTTTTTTCAAGTTTGTTTTTTTTTTTATAATGTTTTATAAGGGCTTTCTAGTCACTTGCCTCCGAGCAGTCTTATGAAGGACTTTTTTATTGTTGTTATTTTATGGCTAAAATGAGTAGACACCAAAAATGCATAATAATAACATCACACATCATAAAGGGCTTTGCAGCATGCAGAACACATTCACCTGCCTCATCTCATTTGATCCAGTAGCAACTGTATGCGAGGGGAAGGATGCTATTGTCATTTTAAAGGTTGCTGTTTATGCAAGGTCAAGAGGCAGAGTTCTTAGCAAGGCCAGGGCTAAGACCTGTTCTTTTGACCCACAGCCTCAGCATTATTTTTTCATAGGATACATAATAGGGCTTAGGGTGGTGCAACCAACATTTAAATCCCTAAGTTTTCTTGTTTATTCATTTAGCCTAATTAGCTACTCTTAGTCTCGAGGTAGAGTTTAAGCAACAGAACACAGAGGAACAAGTGTGATAAAATGTTTGAGGTTTAATTTAGCTGAATAAACTCAAAATTACTCTAATTAATTAGTCCTTATCTTATATGACTTGTACCTAGGATTAGTACTTCCTGCTAATTTCATCCTGTTTTGCAGTTAGAATGATGTAATTGCTTTATAAGTTGTGTTTCTTGTTAAATTAAAGGTTTATTTTTGTATTTCATATTTAGTATCTGGAGTAGAGCAGAAAAATTATTATGCCTGTGTTCCCTTGGGACTCATTGGAAATTGTACAGTGACATCTTCTGGGATTTAGTCTGGTGAGTTATATTTTGCTTTTTCTGTTTGTTACGAACATAATATAATATGTTTTAAGGACTACATAAATAGATAAATGTGAAATGCCAGTATATCATTGCAAATACGTATACAATTATGAAATTTTTAATGGTGAAAATTGAAATTATTGTTGTAGAATGCTAACATTATTTGAAGTTTTTGACTTTTGATTGACTATTGAGTAGATTTTCTTTTTTTTTATTCCTATAAAATAAAGGAGGTCTTATGGAATAATATTTCAAAATATAGTAGTTAAGAGGTAGTCACTCTAATTTCAGGGAAATTTTAGTAAAACTATTAATCTCCAAAGATTGGCAAAATAATTTGTAAAAAGTTCTGGTTGTATATTATCATACATAAGGAGTAGCAAACAAATGACTGAAAAGAACACAATTTTCACTTAGTCAGATAGCAGTCCACCGCAAGTGTGACATTGCTTTTATCACACCATGAATTTAAACTGTTGAAAATATGCTGTTGTCTTTCTTTGGTTGTCTTTTTTTCAGTGTGTCATCTTTGTATCCGTGCTGACACAGTTGTTCATATAGCTCCAAATCTTTGACAGGGAAAAAATTTAATAATGATCTTTGTAACTTTTTAGTATTTTAAAAACTAGATTATTGTGAGTTCATGCTTTGGTATGTCATTCTACTTGGCCAATATCTTTATAAATATTGCTTAGAGCAGTCATAATCCTTGGAAAAAACAGTTTCATAATAAGTGATTTCCAGATTAGCAGACGGCAGCAGAATGATTCAAAGGAATGATAGAGAAAAATGAACATTTTTGTTTGTTAAGTAGATATAGCCTATCAAATTTATGAAAATGCATTTTAAAACATTGAAAAACTGGAAACATTACTGAATTTTTCAGTTTTCAAGAAAAGAGCAAGAAGTTTGAAAACCATAAGTACAAACCATAAGTACATATGGTTTTCAAACTTCTTGCTCTTTTCAAGAAAAGAGCAAGAAGTTTGAAAACCATAAGTAGAGGATATCGAATAAGAAAGTGGCTGAAATAAAGCACAAAATTTGGTCCTCCAATTTTTAAAATTCTTCAAATTTTAAATTCTTGTATATTCTTGTATATTCTCAGAATCAGAAGGAATGGTCGTCCAGTCTATGTTTGAATGCCTTTAATGTCAGGCGACTTACTACCTCTTAAGTTGGTTCATTTATCCTTTTGCAGCTGTGCTAGAGTGTCCTTTTATTTATAACTATATATATATAACTATATATACATATGTACATATATATGCATATGGAGAGATATAGGTACATACACACATGTAAACACATTCTTGTAGCTATAGGAATATAAAATTTGGAGGACCATCAAAAACTTGGAAGTATGTGAGAGGCTTCTTTTATTTTTAAAATCAAATTCATTAATTTATAACCAGTAAAAATTCATCCTTTTAAGTATATAGTATGTTGAGTTTTGACAAACGTATCCAGTTGTATAATGACCACTACAGTCAATATAGAATATTTTCATCATCCCTCCAAATTCCCTTGTACCCCTTGCAGTCTGTCCCCTCCTCCCAACTGCAGTCCTTGGTACATTGATCGATTTCTGTCCCAATAGTTTTGCCTTTTCCAGAGTGTCATATAAATGGAATCACACAGTATGTAGCATTTTCTGTCTGCTGCTTTCATTTGGTGTAATTTTAGTTTGCTCCTTTTCATTTCTGAGTGATATTTTATTCTGTGGTTGGAATAGTTTTTTTTTTTTCCCCCATTTCCCTGTTGATGAATGTTTGCATTATTTCCAGATTTTGGTGATTATGAATGAAACTGTTATAAACATTCACGTTCAGGTCTTTGTGTGAACATATATTTTCGTGTATCCTACCTAGGAAAATACCTACAAGTAGGGTAGGTGGGTTGTTTAATAAGCATTTATTTGTTTATAAGAAATTGCCAAAGCACCTGACAGAGGCTTCTAAGAGGCGAAAATAACTATACCAAAATGTATGCAGATGTAGAAACCTGATTCTTATTCAGCACAGATTTACTTTTATTTTATATCCAGTTTTAATAAGTTTGGTTAACAGATTTTTTAAAAGCCACAGTAAATTAGAAACAGTAAACTAGAAGGCCTTAGTGAAAGGTTGTTAGCAATTGGAAGCAGCCAAAAATGATATCCACTAATTTAACTATATCGATTAAAAAAAAAAAGGGCAGGAACTTACAGGAGTGAATCTCTTTTATCTGATAAGTTCTATCTGACACGTTCCCAGATGTGTTGGCATATTAGAATCACCTAGGGGTCTTTTAAAAATTTTAGAGCTCAGGCTATCCCCCAAATGAAAAATCTGGAATAGAACACAGGCATCAGCATTTTTTGAAGCTCCTTGGATGATGTCAGTGTGTAGACAAGTTTGGAATTGTGTACTAAAAGCATAGCATGATGAAATAGAAGGAGCACTCGACTTGGAGCAGGAGATCTGGGGTTGCCTGCATGGCTCTGGGCAAGCCCCTGCCTTTGTAGCTTCAGTGTCGTCTTCTCTATAATCAGAAGTTCCAGGTAGGTGAACCCCAAGATGTTTCTGCATTAAAATTTATGGTGCTAGATACCATTAGATGGATAATAGCCATGCTTGGGAGACTCCATTTGCTAAGGAATGGCTCTATTCTGAATTGTTTGTTTCAGGTACCTCTTGAAAAGAATTTTGTTCACATGATGACATTTTTGTTCTGTATATTTAGATAGTTATATCTGTTTCAAATGGTATTGCTGCATATTTCTAAAAACAGTTCAAGCATATGGAGCAGTTTTTTGATTACTGAGGGTGACTTTTTTTGATAAGCTTGATTTAAAAAAAATTCCCAGAATGCAGTTATTCTCAAAAAGAATTCTTTGTATAGCAGTTGTGAAACTTATCAGCTATTTTCAGAGCTAGTCTAAGGAGCTAAGGGGTTTGGTTTTATTTTCAGAATGTTGCTCTTTTTGCCCAATATATAGGAAGTTTGGCCTCTTGGAGAGTGTTCAAAGCTGAACAGGTTCCATACAGATCACAGGGTTTTGAAAATGCCCATCTTAGTGCCTGGGTTCCCCTGCACATGTGCGGTGGTTTGGGCCTTGTTTGCTCTAGTTTCAGACAAAATTCACAATTGCATGCTGTACCAAGTGGTTTAGAAATGTGCACCGTGTACATTTTTCTCGTTAATATTAGAGTGTTACCTTGTCTGGTTTTGTCTAGTTTAAATCCTCACATATTTCAAATAAATAGAGTGGCACCTGTGAACATTGCCAGGTCTTTCATATGTGTTCTAAGTATATGTCAGTGCTGTTGTTACTGATTGGATTGTGAGAGAATTTGATATTGAAGATCCTTAGATGTCGTTTAAAAAATTACATTTGTTCCTGGTACTAGTATGAGAAACACAGTTTTAAAAGCATTGTTCAACTACAAGGTGAGTTTTCTGTTCTTGTTACATTTTCTGTTCTAGACTCCTCTCTCCACTGAAATTTTGCTGCTTCTGTTATAACGTTTTTCTATTTTCTGTGTCCAGTCTTTATATTTGCTTTAAATATATATGAAAGGCATTAAATGAAGCAATAAGGGTATTTCTGGTTCCTGATTGTTAGTGCCCTGCAGTGCAGCGGTTAGCATTGGATCTGAGCATTGGGCCTGATTTCTTAGTTCACATTTATTCTTATTGATGCCATGAGAGTAGTGTCTGTTTCATATACTACAATATATATGGGAATGCTTTGTAATTGTTTATCTTAGAAATATGCTTTTTTGGTTACAAAGTTTATTTTAAAATGTGAAATAAAATGAGTAGTCAGGGATAGGTTTGTTAAAAATAACAAACCCACAGACAAACATTTCATGGTAAAATATGAAGAATTTACTGTTAAACACAGGCCATCTCCAGTCATGATAGCCAAGTTTCCTGGTAAATGACTTTTAATAAATTTTTCAGTGCAAAATATTGGACATCCATATGTTGAAATATGTTGACTTTGAGACTGTTGTTTTTTTTGCTTTTAGCATCTTTTTTTTTTTTTTTGAAATTTCCAGAATTAGAAAGTACCTAGTCTTCTTCCTCTTCAGGAGGAACAAGTACCTATACCACTTCAACCCATTTAAAAGATAACCTGAGAAAGTTGATTCTGTCGCTTCTCTCAGGATCTTGCTCCAGTATTTAAATCCAGTTAGGAAATTCTCAGGGATTTAACAGCCTAAAAAGTTTGTTTTCAGTTACACTGAAGAATGGAAGGTATGCTGCTTAGTCAATATTCCACCCAGCTAAAAATGAAATATTTGTCAATCAGCGCTCTGTAGTTTGAAATCCAGCCTCCACCTAACTTTCTTAGTCCCACACAATAGATAATCTTTTGACAGGCAATATATAAGTGGAAAGGATCCTTTAAAAAAAAATCTAAGCAATTTGCAAGAGTCCTGGTGTACCATTCACATTCTTACTTGAATATCAAGATCTGAAGATGTTCTTTTACATATGACAATACACTGCAGAGACCAATGAAACCAAGTTAAAGATGTTAGTTTTTAGACTATGCTATTGTTTGGAGCAGAAGTACTAATGTTTTATAGCAAAAAAGTGTAAACAATTTTCCAACCCTTAGAATTACTCATTAGAAGTTCAGCAGGTAACAGCTATATATATATAATATTTAAAATGAGCAGTTTCATGTTCCAGTGTAGCAAGACTATCCAGATACTTTAGAGTATTGACGTTAGTTACTAGGTTAAAAATTTGAATTAGAGGATATTAGAAATGCTTATTTCTTTAACTTTCTGGTTAAATAGTGTTTTCTACAGGCAGAGAGTATGTTGTTTATGTCAGCAAACTATGTAGGTTTTTTATACCAGGCTGCTTGGTTGAAATTTCAAGAGCTCTTAAACCACATCTACTTAACGATGTAGGTTAAATTATTGTCTATCAATCAGGTAGATGCCTGAAGATCCTTCTGGAAACTTAACCAGTGACAGTTATTCATCTAACAATAGTATCTATTTCATGTCCCATCAAAATTGATCTTTATATGTTGCCTCACCCGACTCTTCTAATTTTTTCAGTTACTTAAAGCTTGTGCCCACTCTTCTTCATTATGACTTTGTACACTATTAGCTTGTTTAGTACTTTTTATCCGGTATAGGCAAAAAAGATAGTTTTGAGGCTAGCCTCTGTTTGAATTACTATCCAATTCAGAATGGGTAGGGTGTGAATTCATGGATTTTAGGAAGTTTATGATATACCAAATGCGAATGCAGTAAGGTGGCTGGTGGAAATTCATGGACTGTCATGGACTGCCAGATTTGGAAGAGGCCCAGACCAGTGTGTCATTTAATGTGATTGCTGAGTGTCACTTCCTGGGTAACTACTTGGGTAGGGCACTCAGTCTGTGTGTATGCTCCATTTCTCCGCAGCCCTGGTTATTTTGGCCTCATTGACCCTCCTTTCCTTGTCTTTTCAGAATGAAGTATTAGAGAATCACTTCCTGCCTTTAGCTGCCTGTCAGGTTAGGTAGGTTGGAGGCCTTGGATAAGCTGTTCTCTTATATTATTTCTGGGCTACAGAATTAGTGAGAAAGGGAGGATTAGTTTGTCATTTGGCCTAGAGTAAACCTTTGTTCCTTCAGCATAAAATTTGATGAAGCTTCACATGGCCCTCTAAAGGTTATTACATGAAAAATCTTTAGGTTTTTGTAGGCATATCAAAGTAGCTGGTAGTCACCTACTATTTCCATTCTCTCTGTAGAGAAATAAATTACGCACTCGAATATAAATTTACTTTTATATTAATAAAGTAGAATAAAGCCAATTACTTTAAAGCTTGAAGGGTTGAGGGGCTAAAGCATTTTAATGTTAAATTAAAATTGGAAATAGTCTATGATTTATAAGAAAAAGTAAGTAAAACTATATTGATCCCTTTAGCATTTATTTTATCTTAGAAATCATTATTAATGTTAGTTTTCAGTAGTGCTATAGTTGTAGATTGTAGTGAGGCAGGATGTCATCTGGTAACTTCTTCATAGTCTGGGTTTATTTTCTAATGAAGGAAATGCAGTGTGGCTTTTCTTTAGCTTTCTAATTGCTTGGATTTTAAATGAATACCCAAACTTTAGGAGGTGCTTCAATTAGGAAAAGATTTTATTTTACAAAAGGATTCATAAGAATTTTTAATATACAGCCTTTTTCAATAAATATTTAATCTTAAAATCAGTTATTTGACACTATTTTGGTTAGTGATCTGAGATACTTACCTACTTCTATTTGAGGATAACGTTTCTCAGAAATGACATTACAGCTCAGTTTGTCTTTGTATTCTGTTTTTCAAAATTTGATTTGTCCGCAACTTTCTAGGCCTGGCCGTCATTATTTGTGGTACTTCTGGTCAGTGGGGTTTTTCCAGACTGTATAATGTAATCACTGCAATGAATATTAGTATTCATTATGAATTTTTCTGCCATTTGCTAAATATTCAAAAAGGTGGTGTTTTAGATGGTATATTTTATGATTAAATAATCACATAAAATAACATCTGATATTTTATATATGTTTAATATTAAAAACGACCCGATTTTTGGATTTCAGATTAATTTTTAAACTACAGAATGGTTTTCTTTAAATAATTCATTGGGGATATTGAGTGAGGAACATTTACAAGGTTTAGGGGAAACTTCCCATAAGAAAGACTCCTCCATATCATAAGAAAAGATTTTTAGGCCAAATTGGATTCTTTCAGAAATAAATCAGCTTTTATCTTTTATTATATGCCCCTTAAACACAGCTGAAAAGAATTGCTGGTGGAAGAGCTGAGTACATATTTTAAATTAAATGATGGAAAAAGTAAAGACTATAATTTTCGTGTTGGAAAGATTTTGTGGATTCTTGTGAAATTGTATGATTGTTTTTATTTGCTTAATGTGGAATCTGTATTTGATTTGCTTAATATCACATCAAGGAATAAACTTTGAATGGAGCGCTGTATGTAGAAAAGTGTTGTTTTCCGTTGGCTTCTGCATCTGAACTTTTTAGTAGAACTTCAGGCTTTAATTTAATCTGCATTTGAACTCTTGAAGGCAGAAAAGTGGTAGTCCTTTCATGCTGGCTCTGGAACATAACATGTAATAGACATAGGTAAGAATCTGTCATTGGTACATCGGCTGCTTTTCAGGCCAGTGTTATTTCATGCTCCCTGAGCCTTCTAACATGATCCGGATTGGCCCAAGGTGCTGCGCGTTACGCTCTTCTAATCTGTCTATCTACTTTTAGGAGTGTGCAGACTGGTGCCTAAAATGGAAGTAGATGTTAATGGCGAGCCCAGAAGTTCCCTGAGCACCCTGCCCTTGCCCGTGGCCGAGGTGAGCTCCCCGGGAAAGGCAGAGGCGGAGAAGCCGCGTTGCTCCAGCACGCCGTGCTCGCCCATGCGCCGGACTGTGTCAGGCTACCAGATCCTCCACATGGACGCCAACTATTTGGTCGGCTTCACAACTGGTGAGGAACTGCTGAAGTTGGCCCAGAAGTGCACAGGGAGCGAAGAAAGTAAGGGAGAAGCTGTGCCTTCCTTGCGCTCCAAACAGCTGGATGCAGGACTTGCACGTTCCTCTCGCTTGTATAAAACCAGAAGTAGGTACTACCAGCCATACGAGATTCCAGCTGTCAATGGCAGGAGGCGAAGGCGGATGCCCAGCTCAGGAGACAAGTGCACTAAATCTTTACCTTATGAACCTTATAAGGCCCTCCATGGGCCTCTGCCTCTTTGTCTTCTTAAAGGTAAGAGGGCTCACTCCAAATCTCTGGACTACCTCAATCTAGATAAAATGAACATCAAGGAGCCAGCTGACACAGAAGTGCTACAGTACCAGCTTCAACACCTAACCCTGAGAGGAGACCGTGTGTTTGCTAGGAATAATACATGAATGACCTGCAGAGAGTGTAAACTAGTTTAGGTCAGCCTACGCTTGGCTAGAAAAACCCACTGTTGTACTCTGTACAGGACTCTTCACATTATAGATGGTTATATCAGCTAAGTGTTCCAGGAACATAAAAATTGTTTGGGTCGAATTTCGAATATAGAAATGAAATCACAGGTACTTGGGGGGAAATCATTCTAGAGCACGCAATTGCAAAGAAAACAATGTTGACCATTAATTCGTATAGCTTTTGAGCTAGGATAAAAGGCTCTGGTACAGCAAGATCATCTTTATGATTCTGACACTAGAATTGGGAATGTTATCTGCTTGGTTGTTGCTGACTTGGTATGATTCATTAGAAATTTATATCTTAAGTACTTAAGTACTTCTTTAATCTCTGTATTTTACTATCAAATGTATGTAATGATTCGTTTTATGAAATTTAGAACTTGAACATTGCTGAATTGGACCACTTTTTATTTTTAAATATTGAGTTTAAATATTTTATAACTGGTTTTGCACTGAAAAAAATTAACATTTCAGATTGACAAGAGAATAATCTTCACTTGCCTCAATAATATTATTGAGCAATGAATTTTTTATTTCCGCATGGAAAGTTATTGATCTCTATGGCTGTAAAATATTTCTTTATAGCATTATTAACGTGTGTCTTAATAAAAATAAATTTGGGATACAAAGTATTTATTTTACAATGGGTGGGGGGAAGCTTTTCCAGAAGGTTTCCAATAAGAAGTTTTCATAAATTGAAAAAGTTTCCTTCTTGCTTATTTTCTAATTTAAAATTCATCTGGAACTTTAAAATGGAAAGGATTCTTTTAGTGTGGATTATAGGCATAATACTGTTTGCATCTGAATGTTCTGTAAATGAATGGAACTCTAATAGAGGAACTCATGATTTTCTACTCTTGAATGCTTAATCGAAGTATGAAGTGATACCATTCAGCATGGCATTGGGTCATTCCAGTTTTAGTTTTGTGCAGCACACTCACTGAAATTCAAGTTTCTAGGATTAGTGTAGGAGCCTAAAGCGCTCCTACAGTTTTAATGGGTTAATCCTGGATTACTTAACAATTTATGTCAATTGCACTGGTTTAATTTGTTGCTAAAGAAATATTGCCCTGGCTTTAGTAACAAATACAGCTTAACTATTCTTGAATATATTTTGAAAAAAAAAAATGTATGTAACTTACCTTTTGTAAAAGTTTCTATTTCTTTTTTGACTCTTGAAGGTGCAATTTATTACTGAATTGGCATTTCTGGCAACATAGAACTGCTTATTTTAAATTTTATTTTTGGGGCTGTGAGTTTCTTAGGTGTTATCAATCTCGCTTATAATATAAGAACACCTTTTAATTGAGTGGGTCATTCCTGGTACAGTTTGACTCTTCTTTAGCCAGAATGAATGGCGAACTCTTTAGAGCAGAATAAGTATTAGAAACCCTAGGTACTCTTAATCAACATTTATTATGATTTCACTGAGACAAACCATGTGAAAGAACCTTGGCCCATATCTTACTGGGTTGATCAGATTTCTTGGTGGGCTGGAAATCCTCAGCTGTTGATATTTTAAAGTAAATTGCACCTTTGTAACATATTGTATTGATGAATGATCACTAAGATTACTATATCTATACAGTCATTAGTTTGACAAGAAATAGAATCCTGTCAGATGCCAAAGAGTTGGGATTTTTACGTTTAATGATTAAACATCGTTATTTATTGATGATTTACCCTGTGGAACTGTATTATTTCTAACTATGAAATAAAAGGGTGATGTAAACACAGGTTGTTGTGCGCTGCTTTAAATGGGGTCTGCCATGAACAGGCTTGTTACTGTTCAAGAATTCCAACTAAGCACTTACTTTTAGGCCCCACTTTTGTTAATAAAAAGACAAAACTACTTTTGGTGCTCATTCACATTTCAAGGTAAAGGATGTATTCATGGCAATGATATGTATTCAGTCCACTAGGAAATACAACTGTGTAACTGAGATCTGTCCCTTCCTGTGTGCCTAATTTCTTGAGCTAAATAAAAATGTGTAGCTTTTTGTTTTGTTTTGTTTTTACTTAAAGACAGATGAAACTGGCAAAAATGAAGGGGTTACAAGTTGGAGATACAGCATATTTGCTGTTTCCTGATTAGTAAATATATATAATTTTAAGTTTGGTTTTCTTGAAAGAGAGCTTTGAAATTCTAGGTCAGTAGTTTTCAAAATGTATTTGTAGAGCCCTTTCATTAATTAATTCTTGCTTTCTCTGTACTCCATGGACTTGTGCTCCAATAGTAGATACTATCTTATCAAGAAAAAAGGTTAGGCTGGATCTCTTTCAGCTGGGGGGAAAAAAAAATCCCATTTCCTTTAGTCTTTTTAGTCTTTTAACGTTCTATTTTTAAACTCATTTTTCTTTTTAAGTTCAGTTTAATGTAATATTCTATACTAAACAAGACGTACTTTTGACCATATATCTTATAGTGCCTGCCTTTACATTGCAGTACTACATAACATTAATTTTCCCCCCCAAAATACCATGTTTTAGAGAATCAACTAATGCATAAAGTAGCAACAGAATTTCAGTTTTTGCCTTACTCTGAGGTGAGCTTCTCTGCTCCTCTGACTTCTACCCAGCTGCACTTGTACCTCTGGTTCCAGGGCTCCTGTAGTCTTCAGTCAGGGAAGAAAAGACTACGGGGATGGATTAAAATGTAAACTCATTCAGAACCCTCCCCCCCAGATCTGGACTGCTGCTCAGCTGGGCTACTGTTCCAGGCCCATTGAGCCCTGTCCATTGTTCCTTATGCCCTGTAATGCCCACGTATGGGTCACTGTGTCTTATTCCTTCTTTTGAGACAGTCATTTAAATGATTTCAATATTTGAAGTTTCAAGAAGCTTTTAGAAGATAACATTAATTTTTAAAGGCAAATTGGTGTTTCACTAAAGAAAAAATATTTCTTGAGATTTTGAGAAAAGCAACCTATTTTTACTTATTTTCTCATTCTAACATACTTTTATATAGAAAGGCTTTTATTCCATTATAACCATTGAAAAATTTTTAAGGGAACTTTTAAATGACCCTGGCCTAAGTGCTTTGTTCTCAATCAGAGCAAGTGGGAGGAGAGACTGTCAGGCAGTTTATTAATGGCTTAAGTGCTCTAGAAGAGCTGGGGTAGAGAGAGCAAGGATGTACGATACTGCAGTGCAGAGAGGACAGCAAGTATTAAGTAAAATTGGCTTTTAAACAATATAATTTGATTAGAGAAATGGAAATTGATGAAGATTGCCTTGGAAATATAATAAATGCGATTAGAAAGCTGGAAGTGTAGGTTGTCAGCACTTAATGATGCACTTCACTTTATAATGTGCTTTTTAAAATAAGAATTATGAAATGGATTCTTTGATATTTTACATTAGAAGAAAATAAGAAAATGAAGGATTTTTCTGGCTGAGGAGAACAGTACTAGAAACAAATCAAAAGCAGAATGGGTTTGATTTGTTATGTTGAGTTTGCTGAGCCCCTAGGACACTTCATTACTCTAAGTAGGGTGCGGGGAGATGCTGACTTGGTCTTCTCACCATTGTGAAATGACTTTGTGCAAGGTCTTATTAAATCACTTCAGAGGAATCATATCTCCTAAACATCACCACTGATCTTGGGTTGTCTTTGATGTACAGATTTATGGGACAGCATAGGATGAGAAAACTTTTAAACAGAAGCTGCAGCATCAACAGGAATTAAAGAGAGTAGCTGCACAGTCAGTGGAATCCTTAAGTGATCCTGGCTGAGGTGGCTTCAGGAATGAAGAGCTCTGACGCTTTTTCTTTTATGGAAAAGCTAGCAGCACTTTCAAAGTTCCTGCTGAATGCTCTGCAGAACGGGTTCTTATTGTGTGCCAGTGAAAAGAGGAGGGAATGCTGGGTTCATCATGTTGACCTTTAAGTCTGATTCATCAGGAAAAGTATTCTTCACTAAACTTGTGGAAATACATATTTGGAAGACTGAATCGTCTTTCCCTGGCCTAAGGCTTCAGTTAGGGAAAGGAACTTGATGTGATAAGAAGTTCTTGAACTTACCGAAATTCAGATTTTGGCTAAGTGGTTAGAGCTGAGATGGCAAATGCTGAGAATGCATACCACCGTGCTCCTCACCTGCGCCTGTGGCAGACATCACCAGTCCATCAGTGCAGTTTCTCCTGAGTCCAGATGCAGCCTCGTTTCTTAAATCAGCACTTTAGGCAGCTGCTACTGAATTGATCAGCTTTACACTAGAGATGAAATATATTTGCCTACCATACCTTCCACAATGGATTAGAGTGTGAATTGAAAAATGGTCTGGATGTTTTTGAGTAGAAGACCAATCTGGTCCCTCTCTTTTAACCAGAGTGTAGGAGAATGGTCCCCATTACCTACTAAGAACATGCAGACGCTTAGGACAAAAGGGCTTAAGATCAATTATACTTTCAAGGACATGCTTGAAGAAGCATTGGGAGAAGGAGGGCAAGGTGGCATAAGATGAATGCCAAATGAATGCTTTACAATAAATCACAATCTAAGAATGGGGGTTGCAGCTTAATTCCTATGGGATTGAAATCTGAAAATGATCTTGTTCATTTTTCTGTCAGTAGCCTGGTCAATTTATTGGATGTGCTCACTTGCATTGTTTATCTATGTAGGTGAAAAAAAGTGCCTTCATAGGGAAGTCCGGGGAGATGAAAAAAAGTAAGGGGAAGGCAAAAATCTTAAAATAATTTGAGTCTGAGATGGAGCAGGGCATGCCGATAATGTTCAGTGATCGTTGTTCTTGGTGGCTGGCTAGAATGGACTGACCCACTTTCTAGAAGAGTTAAGTTAGAGGGTAAAGAACTAAAATATTAGAATTGGGGTTTAGAGGAGGTGAAAAACAAATGGATGTTTTAGTGATCTTTACCCCCTGCACTACCCTTCATTTTGAGGTGGAGTGGGATGGAGTGGGAATGACAGAAGTTTTGCTTTAATTATTCAGGGTCTAAATACATTTAAAAACATGTATTCTTGACATAATTTGTATAAGAAATTAAACTATATGGAAAGGTTTTGCTCAAGACATTTCCTAATATCTTTTTAAAAGACCAACTAGAACCCTGCATTAATTGATAGATTTCTATATTTTACTTTCTAATATTTATAAAGTTTGAGTTTTGTTATTAATGTTTCTCATATTAATGTTTCTCATAATGTTTAGGGTCATACTTATCTAACAAGATAATGCAATCATAAGGAAAAGTGTTTAAAGGATTAGGATATTTATAGGTTTGAATACTGTTTTATGTTAGGCCATGTAAGAATCCACTCATAGTTCAGAAAGATATTCATTAAACATGACAAATTGACTTTTTTAAGGGCAAAAGGGCATATAATATTATACCGAGTATACCTTTTTCCCCTGAATTTTTTAAAGAGGTAGAGCAATAGGTTTATTGAAGCTCAGCTCTTTTGGGTACCCAAAAGTGGGATGACCTCCCAGAAATTTGTTTTTAAATGCCTTCTGGATCATGCTCTCTAAGTGAAATAGATGGAAATTGTGTTTATTCTTCAGATTTTCTTTAAATCATTCCTTGCTTTTTTTGAGGAACCTTTTGACTAGGAGAGAGCTATCAGGGAATAAACAATTAAAAGCATGACTTTCCCCACTGGGTCAGGTCCTTCTATATAGAAATCAGAAACTGCTGCAGATAATAATGGCTTAATTTGTGAATAGAGAAGTTATGAGAGCTAGCTCCCTCGTTTATGTTATGCTAGATTTACAGATGACTAGTTATAGAAGTTTCCTGTGTATATTGACAGCAAGATGTAGTGATCTTAGGTGGCTACAAACAATGCTCAGAGAACTATGATGGATTTTATATAAAGTATATAAAAACAAATTTTTGTTGAAATAGAATCACTAAGCCAAACTACTGTATTTGTAGAAATTGATGCTTCTTCAAATTCATTATTCAACCTTTACTTATTCATCCACCAAGCATTTATTCTGATTTTGTTATGTGCGAGGCACAGTGATAAGTCATGAGAATACAGAAGCCATAGTCAAGAACAAATAGTTGCATTTTAAAATGAATGCTGCTAAAAAAACATAGATTTTGAGCACACAAAGGAAAAAGGTCCTAATTCCACCTTAAGTATGGGGAAAGCTTTACCAGAGAAGCTAGACTTAGGCTGGGTGGGTAAAAAGGATTTTGCCAGGTGGGTAAGAAGGTGAGGGCCTCCCAGGCAGAAGAGGGTGCTGTTTGGGATTATAAAACTGGAAAAGGCCTTGAAGTCCATTCTACTTTTTCTGTTATCCAAACCAACCTGGACAGAAGAATGTCATATATCTTTCTAAAAATAAAAATCTGCGGAAAAGGAAGTCACGTTGAGTTTGACCTACCTTTTCTGGTGAAGCATTTAGCGATGAAATTGCAAATCATGGTAGTTAAACTGCAAAAGAACATTTTACAATCAGCATTTCAACTAATTCATCACCTTTTTACCTTAAAGTAACTGTTCCAGCTTCAAAGACCCTCTCATTTTTTGTTGGTCTCTGGCAGTCCAGAGTTCTCACAGCTGCATGTACATCCGGAAGAGGAATGCTTTTGGGTACCAAATAGCCAGTTTCAAGCCCTATTTGGGAACACAGCTGGAAACTCTGGGCCTTGTGAGAAAGTCTGGATGCTCCTACTGCACAATTAGCCTGTAAGATGAGTTGGGAGGGAATCTAACTTGCTTTCTCACCATTACTCTTGTTCTTCCCCAGGCAGAACAGAATGCCCCTTTCTGCAAACTCCAAAACCTATCTTTAACAAATCCCTTTTAAGATTAGAAGATGTTGTTTTTAGAAACATAGTACTCATGAGGCTCTGAGGTTTCAGAAAATATTAGCAGAAACTTGTCCATGGTCAAGTTTATCCAATCACTGTAATCACTCCCAGAATTCTGCAGGCCTCTTTCTAGGATTAAAAAAATAATAAAAACCAAAAAACTTTGCTAGGGGATAAGTGGAGAACAGATGGAAATGTCTGGGGACTGTTATTTTTTAATCTAAAGAATTTGTAATAGTTAATACCTATTTCTCTGTTCCCCTCTCTCTGCTTTAAGGAGCCAACTGTAAATAAAAAAAAAAAAAACATATATATTGAAAGACCTAAAATGCTTGGCTCTTCACATAATGTCCTATAATTGTGACCATCTTGATTTGTGGTTTTAAAGATAAAGTCTCACCCGCCCTGGCTCCACCACTTATTTACAGGATACTGTTGATCATGTGCCTCAGTTTTATAAAATGGGAAACATAATTTCTCCTTCATTGTTTCTGTGAGAATTAGACACAAAGTACATAAAAAAAAAAAATGCCTGGCACATAGTTGTTGCTAAATAAAGTGCAGCCATTGGTAGTAATAAATACGATCTTCGAAACCCCTGGTTTGCCATGTCTTTATTCAGGATGAAATTGCTTCAAAAAGGTTCTAAATAGTAAAATAAAAGCACTATGTTTAAAATTTAAGTATTTTGGATAAATTATTGTAAAATCTCAAAATGACTCTGTGTGTGTGTGTGTGTGTGTGTGTGTGTGTGTGTGTGTGAGAAATAGAGAGTTATGGGTCAATATATGTTGCCCCTCTCATCCAATTAATGAACTTATAAACTTGTATTTTCTGAGGTGGGCCGTTGACATTCCCAGTGGTGCAAACAATCCTCTTGGGGTGGAAGATAATATTAGATATACTTTAAAAATATTTTTTATCTTATTCTTTTAACACTTTTATTCATTGTATATGTCAGGTATGTAGTTTGCCAGTAGTAGTAAATGCATAAAATACATAAATAAATATATTGGAGATATAAACTCAATTTTTTAAAAACTTTTTTTTTAAATTGTGACCCTAGAGTTTGGAAATCACTGACCTAAATGGCTAAATCTATTATAACATGGAAAATTTTCTCATTGAATCCAATTTACCTTCCTGGAATTTTATATGTTTGAACATGAGCTTGAGATTTAGCAGTATTCAAAAATAAGGAACATTTTAAGATATGTATGGACAGTCTTATTCTACATGTCTTTGGTAGTAATTTCTATCCAGTGCAGTAGTTTTAAAATTTCTTGGATTTGCTTTCTAATTCCTAATGTGAGGACTTAATACATTTGGGAAATAAAAGATACCAAAATAGAACTCACCTGTCTCAATAGATTTCTGAAGTTTGTACTGTGAACCTTTTCTTCAGCATGTATCACATTTTTGGTTAGGATCTTCAGAATGAGGTGGTGAAACATTTGCTGACTATCCCATTTGCAGAATCTATAATTTGTGCCTTGAGTGAGGTTGTGTTCTTGGCAATGGTTTTTAGTGTCCTGTCTTTTGAGAGCATGATACCGCTTTACCCTGCAGAAGGTTCTACTTATTTCACCATTCTTTCAGGCAGCCATCTCTGATCATTTGAAGACTTTTTCTTTTTTTAAAGAAGATTAGTAGAATTTCTAATTTCATCCTTTGGCCTATGACACCCTTGCAGAATATGGCTCTCCAGAAGTTGATTCTTCTTGTACTGATTAGGTAAATTATTCATATGGTTACTGTCCTATTCTATTGTTTCTTATCCTATCCTGGGGGGCAAAAAAAAAAAAAGTAATACCAGAGACTGTGTGATCTACTTTGTTTCCAGAAACTTTGGCAACAAAGGGATAAAAACTATGGAGAGTGACTTTTTCCTCCTTTTTTTCTCCTCTCCTTTCCCTCTTTAACCCGATGCTGTCACAACTTCTAAGAGCCAGAGTTGATGACCCCACTTTCTCTAGGCACTGGGTCAAGTGTGGTCCAAGAAGCTTCCTCTGCATAACACTCACATTGTTCTCTCCATCTTTAGGACCAACTGGCTCTCATCAAACTATACAGCAGAATACACCTTGGAAACAAGTATTCACGATATTTAACTTTGCTACAGTTAGCTATAGCTAACATTACTTTCATGTGAAAGGAGATCCATGTTCATCATTTCCTTATGCTCTTTATGGAGAAGAAAATATTTACATGTACCATAATCTGCATGTTTACATCTCTGCATTAGACTTGTTTTGCTGTCATCTCAGTGTCTGGTCTGTATGTATCACATTTTTGGTTAGGATCTTCAGAACGAGGTGGTGAAACATTTGCTGACTATCCCATTTGCAGAATCTATAATTTGTGCCTTGAGTGAGGTTGTGTTCTTGGCAATGGTTTCTTGTGTGTATTTTTGTTTTTAGAGTTGTTTTTGTTTTGCCTAGGGTAAGTGGAGAGCCCAGAGGGGAAATTTTCAATTATTTCTGCTGGAATTTTCCAGAGTTGCTAACAATGCCCTCATTTGTCATTGAGCTACTGTGCAAACTGACTTTGATAAGGACTATAGGGAATTCAGCTTGTCTACCTTTTTCATAAAGAAATTATTAGTCATCTTTTGATCTTCTTTTCAGTAATCTCTTATGGACTGGTGCAGCTTAGTTTTTCATAGCTGCTTAAGTAAAAACAAATTTGTGTTTCTTAATGCACAACTGTAGAATTCTTTATTCTGTGGCAAAGCCTCAAAATCATATTCTTCCCTTTAAGGCTTTGTGATATATCTAAAAGTTAGACAAATTGGCAAAAAATAATAATAAAAAAACCCATTTTTATTTGTTTTCAAGTGGAAACAGTAAAATAACTTGTCTGGCTCAAATCTGCATTCACTAGACTTTTGTAGCTGCTAGTTTTAATAAAAACAGCTGAAGCAATAGAAAATTGGAGTGGAAGAGGACTCTGTGAGTGTGATTGGATCTTTTTGAAATTAAAGAAATTCTCAAAACATTTTATACCTAAAAGCTTTTCAAAGCAGTATTCTCTTCATAAAAATTTAGATATATAATCAAAGTTTATAACAGCCCTCTGTGCACTTCGTTCCTCCATTAAAAATTTGTATTAACCAGTCTCTTTATGTGGGCTGTCTAACGAATAGCTTCCGCATTTACAGACTGCATTCAGCATACCTGAGAAGTCTTGTAACCCCTTCTCAAGGCCTGCCTCATACCCATTCTGTCTGTGTTTTGTTTTGAAATCAGTCACCATTAGAGAGTACATATATTTTTCCTCTGACCCTTTGCTAGATTAAAATTGCTTACATTTATTCACACTCTATTATTGAGAACCTACTGTGTATACAGAATGCTTTGACATTAAGTGGAATTAGGTAGTAGGTGGCTTTTACGGATGACAGTTAATGTTCAGGAAGCCTATGCATTTCCCTTGAGTTAAATATTGCTTGCTCTTTATTTTGTGTACATATAACCAGAGGTATCATGGAGTTGGGTTGTCATGACAATTTTACCATCAGTTTGACAACTTGATAATAGTTTTGTGTTATCACTAATGTATTATTCAAGAAACTTTGAAATTATTGTTCTGAAAAGAGATAAAGAATCTTTACAAAGAAATGATTTCATTTAATGTTTGAAGAAATAAGTGTCTAAAAGGCCTCAGTATGATCGTCAGCCTATGATGGTTTTGGGATAATTGCTCTAGATTTGTTCAAATCTTTATGGCACTGATAGTGTCAGAAAAGAAAGGAGCAATGCAAATGATGTGGAAACAGAAAAAAATCTAAGTTGGTTCAGTAATACTCACCTCTTTGCTTTTTTAACATCATCACCTGGATTAGATTTAAAAATAACTTTTCAGTTGCAGACTTTCAAGTTTATCCCAATGTTCTCAGTGCCATGGGCTATATGTGGATGCACAGTGTATGTTAACAGTACTTTTGTAACCATCTCGGGATTTTTTTAAATGACTTGTTATTTCTGTGAAGTCACAAAAAACCGTGACTGCTGAAATATGCAAGAATTAGAGCAAGGTGATAGAATCTGGAGCACCTTATAGAAGCCTGACCTTATGCTTTAATTCATTTAACTCCCACACAAACTTTTCTTCTTAAAAGTTTGATTGAGCTATGGTTGGTTTTTGTTGATTAGGGTAATTATGAATGAATGATTTTAAAATCTCTTTGCATGCATTGTTTAGCTGTGGCACTGCTGGTAATCACTTAGGGACCAGAGAGTCCTACCCAGAATTCCCCGGGTTGGGCAGTGGGAGGAAACCTCCACGAAAAGAGCAGGCGAATTCAGGGAAGCAGTTACCTTTGTTCTGCACACAGTTTAGCTCTTCAGCACTGCTAAAGTTGGTCATCAAATTGAAGAATGCACGACTGGAATGAGCCAAGTTGAGCTGAAACCAAGCTGCAGAATATACGAAAGAACATAGAAAGAACATAGACCTTGAAATTGGACAAAACCTAGATTTGAATTCTGGGCTTAGCACAGTATCTGGTGCAATAGTTACTCATTTTTTTTTTTCCTAGCATACTTATGATAAATATATCTATTCACCTTTAGCATATAATTAAGAATGTTTGCATCATTCACTTTTATTTATTTTTCATTTTCGTATCATTAAAATAATGTCATGGCATGTCACACACCATGAAAACTCAGTTTAAAAACAATTTTGGGCATTTTCTTCTGCTATGAAGAACAAGTTATTCTCTCAAAATGTCTTATACTTGATACTGTGTAATAGCTGATGTCAAATCTGAATCTAAGAAACATGTCAAGCAATTGTGCATTTGCTCCTAGTTGAATTGTTAAGTGATCTTCCTCTCTCACATACATACCTCATTTAGTGGTGAAGGAAATTCATAAAAACAATGCATAATCCAACGTGCCTATGAAGATAAAAGTCTCTAGCCTACTGATTTAAATGTCTTCAAGAACAAATAAAAAACAACACAAAAACCCTGCTCATCCATGACTAAACTATAAAGCATACTTTATACGGATTGTAAAATTAATGGAATGATTTATAGACAAACATTAAAACATTTTTTAAATGCTTCTAAGCCTAGATCTATAGGTTAGTTACAACAGCTTAGACTTTCTAAATATTTTCTGATATTTAGTAATAATTAAATGCATATTCTCTTGGAATCAGATGCTATGTATAGTGTCGCTAAACAAATTAAATTGAAAATTAATTTGGAGGCTAAGTGTTGAGGTAGAAATGTAGACTGACCTTAGTTTCAGACAACATGACCTTTTTAAATAAGGTATAATAAGGCTTTAGTCCTGAGTCTTTTCGGTTATTAAATCTGCTTCATGTTTGATATAATTCAGTTTAAGTCATTGAATGAAAGTTGTGCAAAATCCTAGAGATTGCCCTGTTTCATAATTATGTCAATTTATGAATTCAGTTTTGGAAATATACAAACAATTGCAAATTTAATAGTAATATCATGGTAAATAGCTTTCCTGTTATTTTTTATCGGCTCTGTTTTCTATATGATTCCCTATTTAATTAATGCGTGGTGACACAGCAGTTTATGAGTTTGTACCCTGAAATTGCTTATCATAGAATATTTACTTTGGACTTTTTCTTTTTCCCTTGATGGTAAAAGTCAGGAACTTTCTAGACCAAACCAGAACTTTTCTGATAAATATAACCTCATTTACACATTTTTAAAAATGTCCTGTTAGGTCTAGGCTGTCACGAGGGAAATAATTTTTCCTTTAACATACAAATGAGAGAACAAAATTAAATATAAGAGACAATCTTAATGTAATGAATATGCTGAGGACCCATAAGTATGGCTATTTTCCAATTTGAGTTCCCTAAATGGCGGCAGTGAGCATGGGAGCCTGTGGTCAGTTGGAATGAATGAGGAAAACAGCGGTGACCTTTTTATCAGGGAAAGACATCATTCTGCTTCTGGCTTTTCACAGCTTATGTGTTTGTGTTTTTAATGTCTGACTGAACCTGAAAGTTCATCTCTAATCTCGATCTACAGGGAAATGACAGAAATCCTAACCAGCCAAATGATACAAATTTAAATTTCCTGTGGAGGAAAGGTCAGTAATGTTCTGTTCGCTGGGGACAATCTCAGCATAGCAAGCAATCCTTCTGATTAAAATTCCTGTTGAGAGCTAGTGATTTGTCCGACTGAAAAACTAAATAGGTCCTTAATGACCTAGATCAGATGATGTCACTGGGGCGTCATACACTGGCCAACAGATGAATACCCTCTCTCCAATATCAACTTTGTTTTAAAATTGAAAAACAAAAACATAGGGCTGTGTTTAACAGTGACTATTTATAGTTCTGTGATGTGAAGCTTCCAGTTTCCTATAATTCCCATTGTTCTCTAAAAATAAAGACCTATTTAACCGAGGAGGACAGACAAGTGATCTTGTGATGGATCTGAGTTATTGTTCAATGTGTAAGACTAGGGAGAGTACTACAACAGTGTGTTGACACTTCTGGAAACCTCTGGCTTGGTGCGGGGCCTGCTGCTTTTGTCCACTGTAGTTACCAGTCTGCACGTTGTTACTAGTGAGAAAATAACACTCATGTGGCTGGTTTCTGCTTTTCCAGTGAGAACATAGCTCTTTTATAAGATGAGCACACAGCCAGCATAATTAGTTGGTAACAAGTGACCAACCTAATGAATTAGGCCAGCATGAAGAAGACTCGGTTCCCCTCTCCCATCTTTAAAGTTCTTGTTTTAATCGCGAGAGTTTGGTATCTGCATCACCTACATCTAACTAGGACCTTCCTATGAAGTCTCAAGATAGCCTTTCTTCTGAAATTAAAATAACCCGAGATGCACCATTTTAACTAGAGGCCAACAAAATGATGTTACAGCCTTGTTAATGTTTCTAATATTAGATTTTACTTGACAGTCTCTATTTATAGTTTGATTCTTCATTTTCCTTCTCAGTTTTTATGTGCACTCAGTGTCTGTTGTTTTCCTTTCTGGTAAAATGGAAGAAAGTAATTAAAAATAAAAGTTAAGAAAAGACACAACTGCTTCTTAGGTGCATTTCCAGCCCCGCTTTGAAAGCACCTAAGGCAGTTCCTGTCTCCTGTGTGCCAGAAGCCCCTGAGGGAGCCGGGGACTGTTGGCTTTCAGAACGGTCCTGGGAGTCCTTGTTTGAAGCTTCTCATCTTGTCAGTGCTGCGGGGCTGAAGGAGAATGCAGGGATTTCTCACGATCGGTAAATCCTGAAATTTTTGTCTTTTATCTCTTTTTCAGTGTGAACTCTGTCAGATGCTCTGAGAAGACACCCAATTACAGTCAGAGTTGCTATCCAGGGTCTAAAACTGCTCAAGAAAAGGGCTTTCTGTTCAGGAATCTGATAGCATATGTGTGTTCTGAGCTCTTAGCTTTTCATGTGAAATTATAATAAATTGTGCATGAAGGTGAAACACTGAGGATGATACAGTTTTATAAAATTGAATTTAGTGGATGGTTAATTCTGATGACTCTGAAATTATTGCTCATTCTGAAGTAGGCACATTGGTGCCAGGAAAGTCTTGATGCGTTTGGCATGGAACTGTGACATTTAGCTATTAGGCTGGATGAGGCATCTTGAAAAGAGCTGAAGGGGCGAGGGCTAAGTACTTGAGTGGTCTCATTTCTAATGCATTTAGGTAGTTCTCTGTGTGCCTAATTATAACTAGGAACTTTATAGATTTCCTAAGTAGTAAATGTATGGTCTTTATTCAAATAGGTTTAGAAGGCTTAATGGTTAGATAAGCCAGTTTGGGACATCTTTTTAAATGTCTAAGTTGCACATTTTCTGTTATCAAAATGCAGCCATATATTGTGTGTGAAAATAAATTTAAAGTCAGAGAAACAACTGAAATATATAAAAAAAGGGGAAAACATTGACTAAGCTTAGCAGGTTTTAAAAAGCAACATAAGTTCAAATATTTATTCATTTCTAAAACGGACACATATTATAGGAAGCAATGAATGAATAAAGACAAATTAAAGGACTGAAAGCTTGATAAAAGTTTCTTTGTGGACAAATAAATGGTAATAAAAAAAAAAAAAGCTTCGAACATTTTTGCTGAGCCCAAAGTGCAATTTTACACTGAGTACAAGCATACCTCCTTTTATCACACTTTGTTTTCTTGTGCTTTATAGATATTAATTACAGTTTTAACAAATCGAAGGTAAGACCATAGGCAAAAAGATTATGACTCGCTTTAATGTGATATTTGTTTTATTGCTGTGGTCTGGAACAGAACCTACACTATATCCGAGGTATGCCTGTACCGATAGGGCTGGTGAACCCCGAGAAGGTGAATAGGGCTTTTCCTCATCATTCATATAGAATTAGCCATAGATAGTTGTGTCTGGAGGGATGATATGAATTTTAACCCCAATTCCATTGTATCTACTTTCAAGGCCTTGATATTGTGAAATTACTTCATTTTAGTATTAAAAGGCTTTTCATTAGTGAGTCTTCACAACTTAGAGGAAAAAAAAATCAAAACCACTCTATCTGCTTGGTGGCCATAAGTGCTTTGCATCATGATTTGCTTTTCTGGCGCTAGTGAGGGTTTTGAGTTGGGCGACAGACCTCAAATGCTATTCAGGCTGCCTAGGAGACACAAAAGACAGCAGAAATCTGCAAAAGTAGATTATTTTCAAGAAAACTTCAGATGAAATTTTACTTATTTATTTAGATTTCATTTGTAGATACATCCAGTTTTGAAGTATCAGACATTGATATAAATTAGCAAAACAATAATGATCTAGATCTGTCTTCAGTGGTTTGTAAGATGTATCCTATTTTTCTATCATGCTTTGTGATTTTAAAAAATTAATTCTGTAATAGTCCAGAAAAGTCACATCTCTCATACCAAACATAAAAAATACTCAACAATATTAATTGAATATATTTGACTAAACTTACTGTACATATAGGGGAACTATAATTTTTAATGTTAATAAAGAGTGAAAAAATCTTTGCCAAGGTCAATGTTTTAAAAGCATAGGCTCTTTATATCAGGGATGCCTTCGCCTGCCACTGTATCTAAAATTGCAAAACTACTTCCAATTCTCCCAATACACTTTCTTTGCTTTTTTTTTTCCTTAGCTTTTATGACTTTCTTACATATTAACTATCTCACTTATCCTATTTATTTTCTGTTTCTATCATAACGTAAACTCCATGATGTAAACTCAATGTTGTCTGTTTTGTACACTTTGTATTCCCATTGCCTAGAAAAGCGCTTGGCACATAGTACCAAATATTTGTTGTGTAAATAAATACATGAATTTTATGAGACAGTATTCATTCATTCAGTCATCAGATATTTATTA
>NW_011888792.1:18508209-18539885 GCF_000151845.1 Pteropus vampyrus
ATTTAAATCCATATACTTGTTGCTTTGTTTCTCTTTTTTTTTTTTCTGTCTGAGAGTACCATGAAATTGGTGAGTTGAAGATTGCTCCTACTATCTTGGCTCCCTCTGATCCGGGACTCATGTCCATTTAATTAACACTATTAAATGCGCAATGTCCAGGGAGTCTGTAATTTTCAGTATCTGTGTTAATAGGGCCCTACCAATCTGTAATAATTAATACACATTAAAAATATTTCTAAAGGTATAGCTTAAATATCTGTTTGAATCACTCTGAGTGAATCATGTGCTTTTAGAGAATGGCAAAGAACCAAAGAAAAGAGAAATCTTCAAATTCTACAAATCATGATATAGTTAGCAAATTATACCATGCTTTCTGTCACTTGGCAATTTGAGAGGCTGTTAAAGTGTTGGAAATACGTGCCTGGGCTTCATCACTTACTAACTATGTCACTTTGTACAGGTTCCTTAGCCATTTTGTATCTCAGTGTCTACATCTGAAAAGAGGGGTTGAGGTGAGGATGAAATGAGATAATACATGTAAGGTGCTTAGGACAATGCCTGGCACACAGTATGTGCTCACTGGTGTCAGTGTTGATGTGGGCTCTACCTAGCTCAAAATGGTTTATATACTTAGCTTGTTTTTGCATTTTGTTTGTTTGCATTTGGAAATAATGTCTACAGTATTTTCCTCACATGGGAAGCAAGTGGCATTCTGAATAGAAATATATTCAATGCACTAAAATTCTTTTTTCAGATGCTCTATAATTTTTTTTTAAGTAAGTACTGTGTCATTCACAGTCTCTAATATTTTTGCTTTATTGGTGAAGGGGAAATAATAATAATAATAATAACAACTTATTATTATTATTATTAATCTTTTTAATGCCTACAGCATCTGGTATTCCTAGGTGGTCTCCCATCTAAGTACTAACCAGGCCTGACTCTACTTAGCTTCAGACGAGATCGGGCACGTTCAGGGTGGCATGTCTGTAGACAAACAATGATTATTAAATGTTGTCTAATTATCTTAGCTCAGTGAGACTTTCACTCTCTAGGGAAGCCAGGGACTATGTATACTGTGTACACAGTTTTCCAGAAAGAAAAACTAAAGGATAGAAGTTCGTGAATTCAAAAATTTAGGGGACAGTTTTCAAGCGCCTTGGGGACTTGTCTCTGGCATGGTACTTCTGGGGGGCAGATAGTTGGAAAAGCAACCAGAGACTCTGAGGGCTCAAAGTTGCAATGGAATGTTGACTCTATTGCTTCCTGGTAATGGGCTCTTGAATCAGTCCCCTAACTTTTTACAGAAGCAGAAAAGAGAGAAGAGTGAGTTCTGTGTAGACTGAATTTGAATCCCACTGCTAATTAATTAGATGTAGATCTTGGACCAAATTGTTGAATCTCTCTCAAAGTCTTACTTTTCTCATATATTGGCCATAAAGCAATCTCTTGCAGTGCTGGTAAGATAAGACATAGCTCAATCACTTTGTACTGTGCCTGGTACATGAAAAATGCACAGTACCTTGTTGTCACTATAACTATGGGTAACACCAGCATTTACCTTAAAGATGCAGGGACTAAGTGGGACATACAAAGCACTGAGCACAAAGTACATGTTCTTAAATGTTTTTACCTACCTTCTTCTTGGCATTCTAGGGAATGGGTGTAATTCTCATACTTACCTGGAGAGTTCTACCTTCTCTCTTTTCTCCTCCTCAGCAGCATCTCCTCACTAAGTCTCTGTGAGTGATGCTCACACAACCCATGTGCCCACATCTCTTGCTTTGTGCTCATGAAATGCGAGATTTAGAGGAGGATGGCAAAATGGGTCACTCAGTGAATGCCACACATTTCTATCTTTTTGAGCTTTTCCACTGAAAACATACCTTCCTATTTTCCCAAAGATAATTATATCTACTCAGTACTTGAAGTCACAAAATTCTAATGCTAAAGAGAGTTTAGTCCAAAGGCAGAACACTGAGGGCCTGAGGGCCAGTGGAACCCAGAGATGCTTTGTTTCACTGCCCAGAGTTGGCTTATGTGGTGGTTTTAAAATTTTAAATTAGTTGTTAAAATTTTAAAAAGTCAGACATTTCAAATTAAAACACACATACAGGCTCACATGTATTTCTGGCTACTCTGGCATAGTGGGAAAATCTGCAACCCTTAGCCCAAAATCCCCCCGGGGAAAAAGGGCCGGAAGGGAAGAACAACCGGCCAATTCCTTAAGGGCCCCCGGTTAAAACCAAGCCCCCAACAACGGCCTCCCGGAATTAAAATAACTAAAAGGCCGACGGCCAACAAAAAACCAAGCCCTCCCAATAAAAAAAAGGCAACCGAAACCAAACCAAACCTAAGGCCGCCTAAAAAATGAAAGGTGAATTAGTAGCCGAGTGAAGATGAGAATTCTCGTTTTTGGATTCTTGGACCTCTGCTTTTTTTTTTTTTTAATCTTCTTAGCTGAAATTCATGGAAGATCATTATTCAACTGAAGACATATTTTTAATTTTTTATGACTAATTTTCAAACTTCTTGGCCCCTTTTATCATTTTTGGTTAGAGAATAAATAGGTTGAAGGTTCAAGTTTGCTCTTTTGTCCTATTTCCTTCATTCTGTTTTACAGCTCCCAGCCATACCCACTGCACCCATTCCCAAGTTGTAAGGCACTGGTCTTGCTTGTAGACAAAGTTCCATGAATATTAGGCAACTTAAGTTGATACCATTTGCATAGGGATTACAAACTCAGATGCCTATCAGAGCCAGGCAGTTAACTTAACTGTGTGTGACAGGCTGGGGTGAACTGGAGACTATCAGCCCTAAGAAAGAACAAGCCATCCCTCAGCTCTAGTTGTTAGTTTCCATGAGGGAATCCTGGTGCTGTCACATCTTTTTATACTCGGTTTTTCAGGAGAAGCCCCAAATCAGAATTTTATATGAAATCTTCTGGTTTTAAATTTGGCAATTAATTCACATTTGTAAATAAAACTTTTTTGTCTAAAAGGAACAAAAGCTCAACATTTTGTGACTTCTGCCAAGGGGAAGCTGACTAATACCAACCCCTGCTACTGGAGAGGCAAAGAGAGGTTCATAGAAAGAGCACGAGCTTTGGTTTTAGACAGGCTTGTGTTTGAATCTCAATTTTACCACTACTCATATATGATGCTGCCCAAATTACTTCATCTCTGAGTTTCAAACCTCTCATCTGAAAATACTTTTAATACCTTTGGGAGGTCGATATGAGGACCAAAGGGAGAATGCAAGTACAACACCTGGCACAGAAAAGCTACTGACACCATGTGGGCTTCTTCTTTCCTTTGTTGATATCATCTTGGTTTTTACAGGATGATGTATTTGAATTTAAATCCATATACTTGTTGCTTTGTTTCTCTCTTTTTTTTTTTCTGTCTGAGAGTACCATGAAATTGGTGAGTTGAAGATTGCTCCTACTATCTTGGCTCCCTCTGATCCGGGACTGAAAATGATCCTTTAGTAAAAGATAAGCCATATTAAATGTCACCTGGTACACTAAAGATATTTCAATAAGCTATTATTTCTGGCATTAAAACACATACCAGCAATTAAATATATTCAAATATGGTATTATAAGGTAACAATGCACTGATAAAAAGTATGCTATATAACCCTAAGCAATTATTCCGGTTAAAACAAAACATACATATCAGAAGAATCCAAAAATGCAAATTCGGATGTTCCACTTTATTTTTAGACATATTTTAATACTCATGGCAAAAAGACATATTTTATAGTTTCTTTTTTCTGAAAAAAAAAATGAAGATATTTCTACTGGACTTGGATAAACTTTGAGAGAATCCTAAATGATTTTTTGAGTAATGAAAGCTTTTAGACAGAGGATAACAAAAGAAAGGCCCATCTCCTCTCTTGATGTCACCTCTGCAAGCCAAGGGTGAGGCTGGGAGTGGGGAGTGAGATAAAGTAACCGTAAGCAGAATTATGAGATCTGGAGCCTCTCGCTACCCATTGACTCTGTTATCAGACAGTTAGAAATTCTTTGATTTGTAACAAATCTTCAGTTAGGAAAAAAATAAGAAAAGCCACAAAGAAAAGGATGGAGTCAGGGGTCACCAAACCAATCATACCCCATGCTGTGATGGTGCAGAGAGGTAGGGACTCCTCTCCCTATCCATTTTCCCTGTTTTTTTCATCTCTCTCTCTCCCTCTCTCTCTCTCTGTCTCATCTGATGATATAGAATTGCTTTCTATCTCTTTGTGCTTTGATTTGCCCTTACCAAAAGAGGGGTAAATATTATATTTACTTAACGTGTGACAATGACAAGTCTTAATTTCCCTAGGCATATCTAAGTTTAGGGGAAATGATGTTCCCATGGCAAAGATAAAAAATATTTGATAAAAGTCTTTTTATGTATTTTCCTATAATTACTCTTGTAGCTTAGAAGTGGTCTAAGAATTACGTGACGTAGCCGTTGCTAGGGAAACTTGTTTTTAGTGAGCAGCAATTTCCCAAAGCAGATGCATTTCCTCTCTTACTAATAATGAGTGTGTAAATGGTACCTCTATTGCTTTTTGCTTCCATATTTTGGAAACAACTTGAACTATTTGCTTAGGACAGCAGACATCTGCTTTATAAAACTGAAGCAGATAGATGCCTAGAATATCTTATTTATATGCAACTAGTGCTGCATATTTCAAAAGCGCATTTGCTGTTTTGCACTTTCTTGTTAGAAGACATTTTACACCTGTTAATGGCAGAAATAATTGCTTAGATTGAAAAAAATCCTCTCTAAAAGATGTAAGTATGTTTGGTCGCACTGTGCATTTCATTCTCACCCAAGCTACTACTGGTAGAGTGGGGAACTTTCCTGATTTGGGCTGGGAAGCAGACTGGAAGTTGAGCTCTTTAATAGCAAACTGAATATTGTTATGCAAAGTTCAGTGGGAGCAAGGCTATTTCAGAGGCAATAAAGTTTCCTTCCAGTTCACTGATCCACTAATTTCTATTCACTTTAAACTGCTCTTGTATTTTTCAGAGGAAAAAAAGCTATTTTCTACAATTTGCAGTGTTCTAATCTTTGGCTTTGAACAGAATCTGCCTGGATAACAAGGAGGACCAGTCGGTTCCCCCTCTGCTATCACGGACAGCTGGTAATGGGTCCAAACACATGCAAATAAGGAGTATAGTTATTTCCATAAAAGGTGGAGCCACATGCCCTCTAATTATACTTTCTGATTTTAGATGGAGGAGAAAGATAGATTTAAGGAATTAGAAAAGAAAAGGGCCAGAAAAGGAAGGCCACAGCTTGGGCAGCATAAAGAATTATCTGAGCAAAAGACAATGCCCTCACTTTTTTTTTTTTTTTTTCCAGTATCTCTTTCTCTGAAAGTCCTTGGAAAGTTTCTAAATTTGGTGGCTTTTTACAGTAGCATTGAAATAAAAAAAATATTATTCTGCTTATTAGTTTATATTTATAAGAAGGCCTCTCCTAATATGATCATACAAGATTATACATGACTTTTTCTTTTTGTTAAATCATTTACTCCTTTTTTTCTTGGAAGTTTTGTTCTTCTTGACAGTCTTTCTTTAAGGGATTAAAGCTGCATTAGCATTGGGCATGTTATGTGAATGGTTTTAGATCTCAGTTAATTCAACTTGAAGCTTTTTTTTTAAGTAAATAATATACTTCCTTAATATAATATAGTTTCAAGTTGAATTGGCATTCTGGCTGTGGCAATGTGTAAGGGAGAAAAGAAAGAAATGCGGTATTTTAAAAATATATCTTATACAAGATTACCAAGAGGATTCTAATGAGAGCCAAATTTTCCAACAAGTTACTTTGAATTGTAATAGGAACATCATCCATGGGTTTGATGAGGTTGTTGCTCTTTTTCCCACTTCTATATTGAAATATGAATAACCTCACAACTCTAGGGAACTGTGAGAATTTTTTTTCCTGAGTTACATATCAGAATAAAGTTTCTATTCTTGACAGGCTTTTTAAAAGTATTTTTCTTTTAAACTAAACTCCAGACTATATTTGGATTTCACTAGTTTTTCCATTTATGTCCTCTTCTGTAAAGATTTGTCTTTTCTACTTAATTTATTTATTTATTCAATAATTTATGTCAGATGGGTTCGTATATATTTATTTTATACTTTGAGTTATAATCCAATATTGCTTTATTTAGTTGCTCAAATGTTTCACCTTTGGCTGTTCAGAGCTCTTTCAGGTAGATTTGTGTTCCTTTGACATAACCCCATCCTTTTGTTATTGTAGGGTTTTGTTTGTTTGTTTGTTTGTTTGTTTGTTTCCCTACTTTCTGGTACTATAAGATGTTCCTCCTTAGTTAATAGGCACTTTCTTATGGTAGTCCTAGAAAATGAATATACATGATATTTATTTTTTTTTAAATCACTTCGAAACTAATATTTCTTATGTGGGAGAAAGGGATTAATGAAATAATGAAATGATGGTGATAAATAGTAGGAAAGAAATGAATAGACGTGAAGGCATCAGACGAGGGGACCTGATCCAGCCTGGGTTAGTATGAGGAAAAGACAAGGAGTAGGCAAGTAAGTTTTCACTGAATAAGTAATGTGAGCTGAGAGCTGAGAAAACCAGAAGGCCAGAGCACAAAGGGCAAGGGCATAGATCTACAATGAGACTGGAGAGGTAGACAAGTGTGTTATTAAAAAGAGATCTTGTGGTTTCAGTAACCTGCTTTTTTTCAGTTGGCTTACTGATTCATATGCCATTAAAGATTCTCTTAGAACAGTGGCTTCCACACTGAACTCCGAGAATCTTAGGTGTCTCTGGAGTATACCAGTGCTGGGGCCTGGCTCTAGGAAGTTGCACCTACCCCAACTTGAGCATCAACCCGAAAGATTCTGCTTTTATTGTACAAACTTCTCTTAAAATGTTTATTTAAAAAGTTCTCCTCAGAAAATGTTTGAAAACCACTGCTCTACAACATGATTTTTTATGTTCTGCGGCAGGATACATGCTCATCCATTATATAAATGTGCTTTACTTTGTTTAATCAATCCCCATAAATGAATATTTAGGTTGGTCTTGATGTTTCACTAATACACAATTCTGATGTGTTTCTCTACTCAGAATATTCTGGACATATAACTTCTTTGTGCAACGTAACTGATTCTTTCCTCAGAATTCTTTCCACGTACAACTGACTCCATTTCTAGAAGTGGGTCATAGGGTATATTAGTTATATTGATGTATGTAATCTCAATATTTAGAGGCATAAAGGAAAATAATCCTTTATTACTGAGTCAGGGATTTTGAGTGGCTAGGCAGGGGCTTTCATGTGGTCGTAGTTAGTTGTTGGCTGGGGTCATAATCATCTGAAGGCTTGACCAAGGCTGAAGGATACTTTTCATGGTGGCTTATGTACGTGGCTGGGAAGTTGGTGCTGGTTGTGAGAAGGCTTCGTTCTTCTCCACGTGGGTCACTCTGCAGGGTTGTTTGAGTGTCCTCACACATGGCAGCTGGCTTCCCCAGAGCAAAACATTTCGGAAAGCCTGACAGAAGTTGCAATGCCTTTTATGACCACATAAAGGAAATCACATGCTATTATTTCCACCATTTTCTGTTGGTCGCTCGGGTAAGCAGAATAATGATCTATTAAAAATGTCCTAAAACAATAGAACTTGTGAATATATTATCATTTATGGCAAAAGGGATGTTATTGTAGGTACTATTAAATTAGGATTTGAGATGGATAGATTATTTTGGATTGTCCAGTTGGGGTCAATGTAATCGCAAGGGTCCTATGGGTAAAACAGGGAGACAGGAGAATTAGAGTCAGAGAAGGTGACGTGTCTACAGAAGCAGATGTAGGAGAGATGGGATTGCTGGCTGGAAGGAAGCCATGAGCCAAGGAATGTGGGCAGCCTCTGGAAGATAGAAAGGAAACAGATTTTACCGTTTCCTTTCTATCTTCCAGAGTTTACTGTTGACACCTTGGTATTAGAGCAACCCATTTTGAACCTCTGATATCCAGAGCTCTAAGATAATAATTCTGTGCTGTTTTAAACCACTAGATCTGTAGTGATTTTTCCAGCAGCCATTGGATGCTAATGCAGTCTCCCTGCCATGATTCATTGCGAGAGGGGACTACACAAAGGAGTAAATACCAGGTGGCAAGCGTCATTTGGAGCCGCCCTGGGTGCCACAAAGGATATGTCTATTTTTAAGATTTTGTAATCTATATTGTCAAACTATCCCTTGGAAAGATTATATGAATCTCTACAACCAGAAATTTGGATAAATACAAATTTGAATAAATGACTCGGTGAGATCAGAGAAGATGTCTTTCAAATGATGGATCTATCCAGCTCGTGCATCTTCTTGTGGAGGAGAATATAATGGTGAAGACGGTTATTTAATTGTCTAGGGATCTCTCCTTCTGATGTACTGGGCAAATAGGTAGCAGATGGGAGATCTATGGCCAAAGGACCTACTACCTCTATGCCTCTTGAGGTCATTTTCCCCCAACAATTTATTCTGCCCCACTTCAGTGAAAGTAAATTCCTCATTGCAATTCCGCAAATGTATTTTCACCTAGCAGAATTTAAGAACCATGTCAGACTTTAAAGCCAAGAGATTCCTAAATATAGCTGAATTTTTTGTTGCTTTTAAGTATTATTCTAAGGTTTGTCTCTCAACCAGGTGAACGTTTTCATACTGTTCCAAAAAGAAGATCTTGAAATAAAGACACATGTGTGTTTAAGAGAAAGCAAGTGATTTCTATTGTAGCTAAGGTGAGCTTATTCTTTGTAGAGGGCAAAGTCACTGCTGGGGAAAATTTTAAAATGCTTATCTCTGGTTCCCTGTTGATCATGTCTAATATCTGAATGTGTTTTTGAAATGCTGACTGTGTAATCTTAGGCCACAGTGAATGAGGAAAGACTTATTTTTCCTATGGAGTATCTACTGCCCAGCAGAGAAATGCTGAGCAGGGGTCCTTCTCATTTTGGAAGTTATTTTTTTTTTTTTCCTGGAAGATATAAAATGCTTTAAAATTAATTAAACTAAAAAAATGGGATATGCCAGTAAGCAGATGCTATTTCCAGGAAGAAAGTCCAGATCTCTCATGTGCTTTCCCAGGCTTTTCCCACTAAGCTCATAGAATTTCTCAACAAGGATTGAGAGACAATTTATTTCCCTTTATTTTGTAAATGAGAGATCCGAGAGCTAGAGGCTTTTTCCACCAGGAGAAGTCAGAATACTTGAGTACTAGACCAAGTACTAGACTGAAAATAATGTATTTCACTTATTTTTCAAGTGGCTTTGGAATTTTTCTTTATCATTTCTCTCTTTCCTTGCAATTAGACAGGAACTTTGAATTGAAACTCTTGGAAAGTGTAACCCAAACTTGTTTAATCCAACATGGCACTAATTGAGTAATGTAACTTTAAAAATCCATAGGTAGGTTTGACTATTGAGATTTGACTCAGGTACTCAAGTGCTTTCTCCAGGCCCTGTCTCTTCCTTCCTTCCTTCCTTCCTTGCTTCCTTGCTTCCTTCCTTGCTTCCTTCCTTGCTTCCGTCCTTCCTTCCTTCCTTCCTTCCTTCCTTCCTTCCTTCCTTCCTTCCTTCCTTCCTTCCGTCCGTCTTTCCTTTCTTCCCTCCCTCTTCACTCTCCCTCTCTCCCTTCCCCTTGCCTCCTCCCTCCCTCTCTTTTCTCCTCTCCCCTCCCTCCCTCTCTCTCTTTCCCTCTTTCTTTTCAAAAGGAACTATTCATGGATATTTGGTGGATCGCAAAAATAACATCAATAATTTTCAGTTTGCTTCCTTCGAGGGTTAGAATCTATTTTCTTACTCCTAGAATCTGGGAGTCTTAGAAATTGCTTTGTGACATTATATTAAGTTTGAACCTGGGGCTCAAGAGATCTTGTAGCTTCCAATTTTCCTTCTTTTGGAACTTTGCAGTCAGTATGTGGAGAAGCCTCCTGGATGATGAGCAACAAGTAACAAAATCACCCTTGTTACTCTGGCCAACAGCCTAGTAACCACAAGAAAAGTGACTGAAGCTATATGAATTATCCCCATAGAGATCTGCTATGTTGCCTCAGATCAGGTGAACTATGCAGCCAACCCACTGAACAGTGAGTTAAATAAAATGTTTTAAGCCACTAAATTTGGGGATGATTTATTATGCAGCAAAACCTAACTAAAACTTACTAACATAAATGACTTCCTATATTTAGAAAATATTTACATTTTTTTGTACCTATAAGTCTGTGTTCTCACTTCTGAAACCACGAGATATAATTAATCCTTATTTCATACTCTTTCACACGTTTGATGCTAGCTATTATAAGATTTTTCTTATTCAGACAGGGCTTTCTTTCTTTTTTATTTATTTTTCTTTTCTCCTCCTCCTTCTCCTCCTTCTCCTCCTTCTCCTCTTCCTCCTCCTCCTTCTCCTCTTCCTCCTCCTCCTCCTCCTCCTTCTCCTCCCCCTTCTCCTCCTCCTCCCCCTTCCCCGCTCCTCCTCCTCTTTGTCAGAGCCATTCTCAAATACACTCTGTCCTTGCAGTGACATTTGCCTTTCATTCTCTAGGTTCACATCCAGTGGGAAAGAGTACTTGCCTCTCTCTCAGCTACTCACCAAGTTCCCCAGCATCGTGTTGTTTTTGAGTAGGTCCTGTGCTCATCACTAAATCAATTTTGTTGGCCAAGAGGTTGCATTGCTCTGTTTTGTCAAATCTGAGTCACATTCCATGCCTCTGGAGCTGGGGTAGAGCCAACACTTTTTGAAGAGATTTATACTTGAGAGAAATTCTGGGTATTGTTACCCAAAGAAGGGGAATGGATCTGGCTGACCCCCAAGGTACAAATGGTTTTCTGTATTTCCTTTTAAAATTTCTTCCTTTATATTTCATTTATCAAGCACCTGCCCTGTATCAGGTATACAATAAGGATAAAACAGACTCCATGTGTCTCTGACACATGGAGTTTGTAATCCAAGGAAAAAAGTGAGTGTGTGTAGAAAAATTCATTAAAATAAATTATCCCACAAATAGGTTACATATAAAAACAAACAGAGGTTAGTGCTTATCTATTAGATATGTATGTTGGAGTATTTACAAATAAAATGATGTGATGTCTGGGATATTTTCTTCGAATTCGTCTGCGTTTGTGGAGGAGGGCGTGTAGATGAAATAAAACTGAGTAGATAATTGATGAAGCTGGTTGATGGGTGTGTGAGGATCCATTATACTATTTTCTCTATGTCAGTATATGTTTGAAATATTCTATAAATAAAAAGTTTAAGGAAACAGTCCTACAGATAAATATGCTATTGGAGAAATGCTGTGAAGGAAAAACAATCCTCTCTCTCTCTGTCTCCTTTCTATCTATCTATCTATCTATCTATCTATCTATCTATCTATCTATCTATCTACTTATAGCCTCCCCACACCTACCTATCATCTTTCCATCCATCTGTCATCTACTTATCTTCAGAAGGACCAAACCAAGTTTCAATGGTGACGAAAGAGTTTCCAAGGAAGTGATGTATTTGTTATAATATGAAGTATGACAAGTACTGAGATACTAGGTGGACAGGACAAAACACCCCTCTCCTGCTTGAGTTTGGAAACAATTGAGAGAAAGACAAAGGAGTCAGACAGATGGAGATAAAAATTTCAACTTTATTACTGATACAGTTTAGGATATAGCTTACATACGTAGGCAAATAAGCTTGCTAATACTCCTTTGAATTGAATTTATACTTGAAAACTGCAGGCAAGATTGCAGACAAAGATACACCCTCATGAAAGCTGGAATTGGGGTAAAGTAGGGGCTGGACTGAGTGTGCTCGATCTCTTCTTGAAAACACTCCAATCAAATGCACTCCTTGTCCTAAGACCAAAGAGTGAGTCAGAATAGGACAAAAGGCCATGAATGTCACTATGAGAGTTCCTCATCAATGGATGCATGAGAAGTGGGGAGATAAATGTTCGTCTCTTAACAAATAGTAGTAAACTAGGTTAAGAGATGAATGGATGGGTAGAGAATAAGGAGATGTTTCCTGGGCAAATGGGACAGTCTAGTCTCTGCAAAGGCCTTGTCTACCACTATGTATAAGGCAAGTGCTGGGAGTATATAGGGATGAACAGAGTTTGGCCTCTACCCTCAAGTTGTTTATGGTTTATGTGGGAGACAAAAAACACAGATCCAAACACAATAAGGAAGATACACTTAAATACTGATAAAGAGGAGTAAGTGCAATATAGGTTAACATTAGACAGGATTTCAAGATGAATTCTGAGCATGTACTAGTGGAGGAAAGGGAGAAGGAGGGGAAAGAGAGAGGAAGAGGAAGATTAGGGGGAGTAGTTGCCTAACTAGTCTTTGAGGGTGGGTAGTATTCCCATAATGGGAGGGGCAGGAAAGGGCACTCTAGGCAGAAGGAACTGCACTACCTCTCCTGGCTTATTTTTGTCCAGTGTTTCCATCTGTCTAATTTCCACATTGCTCTAGCTTCCAAGGGAGGCGAAGCTCCTTCCATCACTTCCTCCAGTGCTGTGAAGCCTCAGAGCGTAGACTCTGCATTCAGTGCTCTTGCTCTCTGTTCTCCCTCTGCCCACACAAAGTGATCTTACCCTCAGGCTACTTGCTGTTGCTGCTTTTATGGCTTGCGAGAGTTGGGGTGTGGGGAGGCTATAAGCAAGCCAGGATGCAAAGTCTATAATTTCGATGGTTTTATTAGTGGTTTGAGGTCAAGATTGCAGAGAATCAGAATTTGTCTCAGCAGAATGCAATATAATGCACATAGGTAAATGGCAAGGTTCCCACTGCTGTGGCTGTCACGTGGAGTGACAGTGTCATCCTTTTTTCTTCCCCCTGCTTTCCAAAGCTTTTAAAGAAACAAGCTCCAGAGAGTACCTTTTTTGGAGTGGGAGGAGTGGTGGGAGAGAAAGTTTCTCTCTCAGGAGTATATGCGACAAGTCATTATCTGATGACTTTTTCATTAATAGTGGGATTCCCACTGAAGATTCTGTTATTCTTAAATAAAACAATAAATTGAAAACATGCCTACTTTCAAAATTCATCAAAGAGCTATCTATGTTCAATACTTTCTTGCCCTAAAATAATTTATATATAGTGAAAGCACAGGTATAGTCTTTGTCACACTGAATATTTTTGAACTTTTTAGCATTTACAGCCTGAGTTCACAGGCAGGGAGTTTTGAGGGGTGTATACCTACTAGGGAAAGTGGTAAGAGGCAACTTTGCCAAACGGGTTTATGGACAGGCTGTTGTTGACCATAGGAGACAATTTGGAACAACTTTCCAGGTCTTCTGTTACAGCCTTTCAGGTTTGTAGCTATGTGAACCAAATTAATTTTAGACTATAATAAATAATTAGAAAAAAACATTTATTTGAGCAAAAGGAGCTGTGGTGCAGGAGACACAGATTCAGACAGCTACCTAAACTATGTTCCACTGAGACGAAGGGGAGGCTGCCTTTTACAGCACAAGTTTCAGCCCAGGTTCCCAAATAGGTCCACTTTATGTAAATGAGGTATCCAAACTGTGCAGTTCTGATTGGACGGGGCAGGTCTCAGTCTCTTGGTAGAAAGACAAAACCAAGGTTTGCCTGCAGTTGTTGACTCATGGGATGAATGAGCAGGAGTTTAGTCTGAGGTTCTTGGTATCAGTGTGTGAAGAGCCCCTGTAAGCAAATCGTCACTAGGCCCTTATTATTTATAAAATATGGGCTCTCAGTTGGCCATGGGCAGTTCATCTCAGCAGATAAATTCCTTCTTGGGGTTCACATCAAACAAATCTTTCTTCTCAGGGTCCAGGGCTACTCAGCAAATTTTAAAAAGGCACCCTTCCTCCAGGTGGAGGCTGCCACAGGCCAACTTGGTAGAGCTTTTAGCACAGAGTGTCTGCATTTTCAGTGCCTCCTTTGTCCTTCTGCCCAGGACCTGTCTTCGGTGGTTTACCTGTAGACTTGTGGATGTGTTTAGCAACAGGCTAATTAGTTATTACTTATTCTTGTTTCAGTTGCTGAATTTTCTAATTTTTACCAAAATTACATCCTTTTAAACTCGAGAGTTGTGATGGTTAATTTTATGTGTCAAGTTGACTAGATCATGGGACTCCCAGATATTTGGCTGAATACTATTCCTAGGTGTATCTGTGACAGTGTTTCTTCGTAAGATGAGCATTTGAGTCAGTAAAGCAGATTGTCCTCCCCAGTGTGGGTGGGCCTCATCCAACCCGTTGAAGGCTTGGTTAGAACAAAAAGATGAAGATGGAGGAAGTGGGAATTCTCTCTGTCTCTGTCTCTGTCACTCTGTCTCTGTCACTCTGTCTCTGTCTCTTTCTCTCTCTCTCTCTCTCTCTCTCTCTCTCTCTCTCTCTCTCTCTTTCCCCTTACCCCCTCCATACACACAAACCCCTATTGGTTCTTTTTCTCTGGAGGACCCTGACTAAAACAAGAGTTAATGATGATGTAGAATTGATTTCTCACAAATACATCAAGAAGTTCTCTTGACCAAAAGATGTTCATTCTCAGAAGCTCTTTATTTTTTCTATCAATTTTCCACATCATTTCTCCTTTTCAGGTCACATTTTCAATCTTCTCATTCTTTTCATTTCAGGCTACATTTCCACAGTGTACCTTAGTGCTCCGAAGGCTCCTTTGGAAATTCCAGTGTGTTCGTAGCCATTCTGGTAGGGATGTTTTGTATGGAAGACTCAAGGAGTAGAATTTTTTATTTAGTCACTTTAGAAATGGATCATATCTCTAAAACTGTTAACAGATTTCATAAAAATTTTATTTATATATTTGATTTATTCATCCATTTATTGAATACCACGTACTGAGCTAGTGCTGTGGAAACAACAGAGAAGATTAAGATGTCCAAGTAATGAAGATTCTTACAGTTTAGTAACAAAGTTAGACAAAAACAAACATATTATGATACAAGATATAGTGGGTCTAATAAGGAAGTTCCAGATGCTACAGCAGTTCAGATAAAGGGAACATCTCTTCTGGTTAGTAGGACCTGGGAAAGCTTGACAGAAGTGACCTTTGAATTAAGATTGAACAATGAATTAGATGACAATGGGATAAGGAGAGAATTGCAGACTAATGGTGTGGCATAGCGCAGACAGTATGGGAAGGGTGGGAATATGTGGTCTGATTTAACTGAAGCATAGGGTATAATGATGAAAATGATAATGACAGAAATTGTTTACTAAGTATCTACTATGTTCAAACCCTATAAGATAGGCATCATTATTTCCTTTACAGAAGAAAAGGCCTTTAATTCAGAGAAGTCAAGTGACTTGCCTATAGTAATTTAGCTGTTAGATGGTAGTGCTGAGAGTCAAATGAAGTTCTAGCTGACTTAAAAGTCAATGTTCTTTCTACTGTACTACTACTGTCCTCACCTTGTGTATGTGGAGGAGGAAATGAGGAATATTTCCATCATGTGTAGGGTAAGAGAGAGGAGGCATAGGCAAGGCAAACATATGCTTTGATTGTAGGGTGTTTTTCTGGCAAAGGAATGCTCATAGCTAAATGACACTATAAAAAATGATGGTGACAATAAGTAGGTGTCAATTACTGAATGCCAAAAACAGTCAAAAAATTATATCATCTCTGATGCTTACAACTACATGTAGCACAGTCAGGTGGTTTGTTACCTGATGTAGTGGAAAGAGCAGAGTTGTAGAGCCAGAAAGAACTTGGTTCAAATCCTGCCTCTACCCCTTCCTAGTTATGGAACTCTAGGCAAGGTATTTAATATTTACGAGCCTCAATATCTTTATCTAGAAAATAGGTATATATACATATGTCATAGAGTTCTTGTGAATGTTAGAAAATTAAAAACATATATAATGCATTTTATAACAACAGAAGCAGAAGAACTAGATAATAAAAATAAAATTCTAATATAGACACAAGGGTATCTTTGCTCATGTCAAAATAAAAAATGATAGTATGATGGAGATATGAATAGTCATAACATCAAAATTTAACCTACATTAATAAAAGTTTTTCTTTCCTTTGCAAAAATAATTATGTGTCAGAACGGGCAACTGAGAATATGAGTATGAATTTAAATATTCTAAGAACTGAGAGGATTTATATTATTATATGTAACAGCAAAATATACTTAAATGTTATTGGTTGTAGAACCTCATGAAAAATACAACTCATTCTTACTGTGTTGAAATATGCTTTTACATTCATTGTATTAATGCAGTTTTATCTGGATTTTAGTGACAGTTTTTAATTCTTTTTGAGAAAAAATTCAGTACATCAAAAGTAGGTCATACTGTGAACAGATTTCTTTTCCTAGCTTCCCAGCTTGATGTGTGCTTACATAGATTGAGAATTGAATCTCCTCACAATGAAAAATGGATGATTCCGACATTTATATCGAGCATCAGAAATATTATAAACATATTTATTGAAAGTCTTGTTGCTGTTGTATTGTATGTAATATTCTTGCAAAAACAAAAAACAAACAAACAAAAAAACGCTTGTCTGGAAGGCTTTGTTTTTGTTAATAGACTCTTCTAATTGAGACTCTTGTGTGGAAGCCTCCCGGAGGGAAATCCTATAATTGGTGAAAGCAGGGAGGAGGGTTCATCATGCCAGATAATTTCACCTTCCTAAAGCCCTAGCCTTAATGCTTCAGGTGATCTCTTACCCTATCTCAGGAAGCTGGACCTTGGTTAACTTATCCAAAGAAATATTTGGAACAACTTTTAAGTGTATATAATTGGCACAGTCTTTAGGATATATTTATGTTCATTTTGTAAAACGTCAAATAACAGTATTCCTGGAGAATATTGGGAAGAACCCTATTGAACTATCAATAGTGTTACCAGAAATATAAAGCAGAAAAAAAAAAAAAGAAAAGAAAGAAAAGGAAACAAAACTGGGAAAGCATTTTCTAAAGTGTTCTTTTCAGGACATAAGGGCAAAGTTTTGAAAAATACATCCATCCTGTAAAATATTTCATCAATCTTGCCATGCAGTAACCTACAACAAGATATAATTTTAAGAGTTGTATAAATACTTGTAGTGAACTGATTAGTCTATCCCTGCCTTGCAATCTAAATCTGAGTAATTTGTTTCAACATAGACACATATAAATGCTACAATATCATTCAGTGCTCTTACATTCTTAGTATTCAGGTATTTTCAAGTCTTAAAAAAAATTGTACATCTTAACCCTAGAATTTATCTCATTTTAAGATTTGTCCCATGTAAAATCATAAATGTAGATACATAAAATATACGCAAATGGTTACTGTAACATTATTTATAACAGTAAAAATATTGGAAAAACCATAAGTGTTTAATAATAGGAGAGTGCTTATATATGTTAGACTAGACTCATAAGTGGAAATATTTTGCAACCATTAAAAATGGACTTTTTTAAAGAATAGTCAAAATTTTCAGAGAATTCTTTGGGTTCAGTGTAACGATTATAATTAAAATTTTGTATACATTATCTACCCAAAATGTAAAAAATATAAAAATATATTCACATTAAAATTATACAAAAAAAACCATCAAAATATAACTGCCTGTTTTGGGCCAATTGGATTTTGAGTGATTTGTTTTCTTCCTCATTCATTCATTTATTCATGTAACAAGTCCTTATTGAAAACCTAACATGTGATAGACACTGTACTAGAGCTGTACATTCAATGGTGAGCAAAAATAAAGTAGCCTCTGTTATTATGGTTCCAATCTAGTGGAGAAGATTAATATTAGTATATCAATTTATATTAATATATCACATTAAATATTATATTATATTAATATATTATATCAAATATTAAATATTATATTATTAAATAGAATGTTATATCACATTATTAAATATTATATTAAATATTATAATAAAGATTATATTTATATTAATATAAATTAATATATTGATTTAAAAAATCACCCAAATAAGTATAAAATTACAGCTGTGATAAGTGATGAGCAGGAAGGTGACCATGAAAGCAAATAATAGGAAACCTAGCATAATTTGGGGTTTAGTTCACTGAAGGCTTAGTGTACTAAACCTTGACATGTGGGTAGGAGATTTAAGCAGGTACATGGGGGAGGAGGGTTGATAAAGCATTCTTTGTAAAGGAACAACACTGCAAAGTCCCTGTAGTAGGATGAAGTGTGATATGTTTAAAGAAGTGAAAGTGGGCTGAGTGTATTGGTGTGGGAAGAGGAGTTGGGGAGCATAACATAAGATTTGTGTTTTCAAATTTTCACTCTCTTCTGTAGTGTCGAAAACATATTGGAAGGAGGAGAAGCAGAATCAGGGAACAGCATTTGACTCTCTCTCTTATGCCACTCTCATTCATGCCCTCTCTCTTCCTAAAGCAGACTGAAAAGATTTTTAACTGTGTGGGAGATCTCCCCAACAATTAGAATTCAAGGGTGAAGAATATCTGAGCCATAACTTTCCAATGATCAATTTTGAATAGATTAATGGGAAAAACAACACTTTAGGAGATTTAAAATTAATGGCAAAGAATAACTTGTTGGTTTTGAGGGAGAAGTGTGTTATAGGTCCTTGGTGTTTCACTGAAAAAGGTTTAGTGGTGGGTAAAGGATAATGAACAGACTGGGGTGTGTGCAGGTATGTCTGAGATAAGGTTGAGGTGACATGAGTCATCTAAGGGGAAAGGAAATAAGACTATAAATACCCTGATTCCATTTCCCTTTTTATTTCTGAGTCAGAATGAGCTAACTTTAATTCCAAAGTTGATTTGGCTTCTACGAGATGATTATTTTACACCATGATGTATTGCCTTCTTGCATATGCTACTGTTTTCTAATCAGCTTTGGAAAAGAAAGAATTGTGCTCTAGATGTGAGAAGAGTTAGGAAATTTAGAAGGTGGTTGTGTATCACTTATACTTTTTGAAAATTGAAATCTGAAAGGAAAGAAAACTGTGTAACAGAATGATAAGAATCTGTCCTTTTGTTGTTAATCCAAAACAGTTTTAGGCATGACTATATAGAGATTTGATTTATAATTCAATTCATAGACTATATAACATATTAGTTTAAAGTGGAGGATTTGAAGTAAGAATGCTGCAGTTCAAATCCAGTCTCTGTCCCTTAATAACTGTGTGACCTTGAACATGCTACTCGACTTCTATATGTCTTAATTTTACAACATGTAGTTGTTTGAAGATTCAATGAGATAATCCATATAAAGCATATGGAATAGTGTCTGGGATTTAGAAAGGGCTCAACTGATGTTAATTGTTGTTTTTATTATTTTTTCTCATTAGTGAGGTATTACCAGTGGTATTCTATTGCAGAATATCAATGTCAGCTTTTTTTATTTGCATAAAACTGCTCTTTAGTTCATTAGCATTAATTCTTGATAAATCTAACTAATGGCTGTTAATACATATTAAATCATTATCATGAGTGGATAAAAATCTGACTTCAGACATTGACCTGGTTCATGAAGTCTGTACATTTAAAACTGTTAAACTTTCTCTACCCGATTCTTAGCTAGCATCATCAGAATCAGAACATATTCTTAGAAAAAACATGGGATAGCAAGCTCCCTTCCACATATCCCTACACCTTAAACCCTGCAGCCATTATGTATTTTGACTTCTGATGATCTCTGAAGACAGAAAAAAAGTTAGCTATTTTTCCCATGCCATTAAGAGTGAAGTCATTACACTACAAGCAATAACAATTACTCATAAATGAGTAACAACACAGTGGCCTTATGAAATTAAGGAAATGATAACATTTTTTAAAAATTGTAGGTGAATTAGAGTCAATATTTTTGAGCTTGAGATCATCTCCAAAGTATTGAAATATAGAAAAGGAAAATATTGATTAAAACAAAGAACACAGCCTCACGAAACTTTGCAGTGATTAGTTTGAATGCTTTATTTTTGAACAATGGAATAGATATCTTTGAAGTTAATTAGCAGTCAATACATTCTATGTAATATAGCCCAATTGATTATGCATCTAACAATGAAATATCTAATTACGTAAGTGTAAAGTATCTTCCATTAACATTAATATCTTTTTAGCTTCTTTATATTTTCTACAATATATCATATAGTACTGATTATATTAATCACTAATTAATTATACTGATTGTGTTAGCTATTAATTAATTATTAATCACTCTCAAACAATAGAATGTTAAAATTCTCCTTGAACAGTTTGAAAAGCCCATATGTACAACTCACAATCATGTCACTATGAAGTTGGGTAATGAATCTATTGTGGATGAGTGTACTGAAGTTCATAAAATTCAGCTGACTTTATGTCAAATATAATCTATCAGTGGCCAAAGATGACAACAGTTTTCTGTGCAATTATGGCATTACAAAATCATACATCCAATTTAAATGCAATTCTCTTTCATGTCAAATCCTACCAGAGACATTGAGCTTCGAAAACTTTTGGTGTGGAAGACCTAGAACTTGGCAGAAGAATATGGTACAGATCGTAGTTTAGGTTAACACACCTGTTGTAGTGGCTCTTATTGATAATTTTTATTTGCCAACTTGCTTGTTAGAGCATTTCTTGTACTGAAGCAAGGATAGAGAAGTAAGGACGCATTTATCTTATGCAAAGGTGTATACAATGAACTCTAAATTAACTGTATAAATTGGGGGGCAGAAAACACAGAAATAATCAAAATCCTCAGGTGATTCTTAGGTTTTGTATGTGTTTCAGCTTATTCTTCTTCCAAATCTTTTGCTGAGCTACATGGATGAAACAAAAGGGACTGACTTATATATCACCATGACTTTTCTGTCTACACATTGATGAAGAAGGTAATGAGCAGTGAAACAGAGAAAGAATAGGTAGCAGAAAGGATAAAACACGCTCAAGATCATCTGCTAGCATGTTAGGCTTAGTATAATCATGAGTTGACTGCTTTTGGATAATCTCTCTCCAAATTAGGTAAAGGCAATGTATCCAATTTTTATTTTAGAAAAAAACCAAGCACATCCCTCACGCTCCATAAAGCACATAATACACATCCTTCCAATGTGACTCAATTACCTTATACTGAATTTTTTTTTTTTCATTAGAAATGTAGCTTTCATTCTTTTGGGCAAGGAGGCAGACTTGATGAGAGAATGTGGTCTGGTACATAGTTATAAAAATGAAGTGGTGCCTTTGTTTTCTGAGTAACACTGAGCAAAGAATACTACAACAGATCCTCTCTTAAACTGACTTAGAATCTGGAGACACCAAACCAAGAGAGGATAAAAGAAATGGTTACTATCAAATGTACTGGACATTTCCCTTCAAAAGTTGATGTTAAAATTTGGGTTAGTATAAATAAGAGGTGGAAATTCTGAAATAAAGAGCAAAATAGAGAATAGAAATGATTTTATTGATGTTTCTTGTTTTTCACATTCCTTTCAACTCACTTATGAGGTCTGAATTTTTGTAATGGGTTTTTGTAATATGCCTATTGTGAAGTGTGTGTGTGTTTGTGTGTTTGTGTGTGTGTGTGGTGTTATGTGCGGGTGACGTTTGTTGTTAGTATGTGTGTGTGTGTACATAGTGGCTGACGATGTATGTGGGTGTTGCAATTTGTGGTATATATGCCTATTGTGGTATGTGACAATGATGGTTGGTGTGTATATGTGGGAAGGGCTGTTGTTGTTGTGTGTGTGTATTTGATGGGAAGTGTGGGTTTAGCTTCTGTCCAGGCAGGCCACTGAATTAATACTTTGTCATTCGAACAAATGAACCTTTCACATCCTTAGTTTATGGGGAAACACAGATCAATGCTGAGATACTGTTTGTTTTAAAGCTTTATTGCTAACTGGTGCTTGTGCTTGTGAAATTCTATAGCAAGTATCAAGGAAGTCCTGGGCCTCCTCCAAAAGCAGCTGCCCTTGAATTCTAATTGTTGGAGAGATCCCCCAACACAGTTAAAAATCTTTTCCATCTGCCTTAGGAGGAGAGAGGGCATTAATGAGAGTGGCGTAAGAGTGAGAGGTACAGAGGGTTAATGAGAGACAGAACAAGAGAGCTCTCCTCTGCTCTTGATTTCTGTGCAAGTTGACACTCCTAGCACCATCTAGGCGTTTGTCCTGTGGGGATTCTCCTGACTGTGGGAGTATCAGGGTTCCAGGGCTAACAGGATATCTCCAGAAGCATTTCTTTGCTTATTTGCAACTTCTGCAAATTAGTCGAGCCCTAACTAATGTGCTGGGTGGCATCATAAACTAGCAAAGAACAACCTTTCAACAACTTGATTTGGGACAAAATTAATCTTTTCAACTCTCGACTAAAAAGCCCTGAAACAACTTAAACCCTTGATTTGTACCATACCACAGTACCCCCTTTGGACACATAATAAGCTCCCTTCCTTTGATGACAATTTTTAAAATAAGCAAGTGGCAAAGGGGAGGATAGCTCCACCTTTTGTTATCTGGTGTGTATACAAAATGACTCCATTTCAATAATTGCAATGGCCAGAGAAAAATTATTACTTCTTTGATTCTGTGACTCTGTTTTGTCCTCAGAGTTGTATCCAAAAAAATCAATGTCAACTGGCTTTAGAGGAAATGTTTGTAATGGGCCTGCTACTGCCAAATCTCCCTGGGATGTTTGAGCAATGTCTCTGCATTAGTCATGGAAGTACCGTGACTTCAGCAGCCAGGTTCTGAACAGACCATCTCAGGGGCTCAAATGCTTACAGAGCTCAGACAGATATTCTAAATAGGTGGCACAATTAGACGTACAACAATAAGCAGTATGGGGGGCTGCATGAAACTGGACAGTCTATCTCCCATATAAAGAAGGCAGATGTCACTCATCCCAGTCTGTTGTTGCTTTGAAGCTATGACAACCCTATGTTATGAGAATAATCTCATAGTTTCTCTCCACATCTAGTAGAAAAAATAGACTAAGTTGGGGTCACATACAGTTACACTCGTGAATGGGTCACCCAGAAGAAAAAATTAGGGAATCCTCCAATAAAAGCTCTCATGGAGAAACATATTAGTTACCTAGGGCAGCTATAACATATATCGCAGACTGGATGGCTTAACCTGCAGACATTTATTTTTTCACGGTTCTGGAGGCTGAAAGTCCAAGATCAAGCTGTTGGGAGATTTGGTTTCTTCTGAGGCCTCTCTCCGTGGCTTGAAGATGGCCATTTTCTCACTGTGTCCTCACATGATCTTTTCTTTGTGCTCAAGTATCCCAGGAACTCAAATTTCCCTTTGTGTGTCTAAACTTCTTCTTCCTGTAAGGACATCAGTCAGATTGGATTCAGGACTCACTCTAGTGGTCTTGTTTTAACTTAATCACCTCTTCAAAGTCCCTATCTTCAAATACAATCATACTGTGAGGGGTTTAGGATTTCAATAAATGAATTTGGGGGTGGGGACAATTTAGCCATGACAAGGCAGCACCCCACATTCTGAATTCTGCAGAGGCAGCAGCTTGGGCATATGAATCCCATTCTCCTCATTCAGACCAGTAGACAAGTATGTATTATAAACAAGGAGGGAACAACTCCAGCATCTCTCATGCAGTGATTTAATTAATGGTTTAAGCTTATCCCTAGATGAGACTTCCCAAAGAAACTTGTGATTAATGCAGATTATAAAAACTTGCTAGAGAGAATGTGGAAATACTTGTGCCACAGAATCAACTTTTTCATTATCATGAGTCTTATTCCATTCTGGAGACAGCAATGTCCCTGAATAGTTAGTAATTGGTACCTTGGCATTTGCTACCAAGCACAGCTCGTATTCTCTAAGACAAAGCATCTGTGGTGAGAAATGGTGGTTTAGGCTCTCTGTCTGCGTGTTGCCAGAGTATTAGAAGTTAATAAATATTTAGCTTTCCAGATAGAGGTTCCCACACTGATGATGAGAACAACTGCACAGACTGCCTTTTCCAGTAAGTAAAGATGAGTGTACCTCTTGTGGGAAAAAAATAAATAAATAAAAGCAAGTAGAAAGTGAATATCCTAAGGATGTGCTTGAAACTCTTCACTTAAAAGAAAAGTGCATGTGTTTTTTCTTGGGTGGGATGAAAACCAACAGTATTGATCTGTTAATTTAAGAATTTGACACAAAATGTTCTCACTTCACATTTCTGTAATTTCACTTGGTTACTGATGAATCAAAATGCTGTTGTAAGTGCATGTTTGCGATCCTATGGGTAGAACATTAAAATACGGCATTATATCTGGAGTCTTCTGGAATCTTCTGGAAAAGTCATAGGTAACAACTATCTGGAAGTGGATACTTGATCTAAGCTATCCTCATCGATTTTCCCACTTAATATGGAATTAGGTATGCGAGACTTTAGTTAATCCTTACTGAATGTGACGGGATAGAAAAACAGTTTTGTTTTGTTTCATTTTGTTGAGGGGGGTTCATATTTGGGCCATGTGCATCCCAAGGCAGAAAAAGCCTGTCTGCAGAGGAGAAGAGTAAAGGAGACAAAACCTGGGAGAAGTGGAAATGGGAGTGTCTTACCTTCTAGGGCAGTGGTGAGAGTAACCACAGTTCAGAACACCCACTTCTGTGTTTCCTTCCCTGGGGTGGTCCAGGTGTATTTCCATTTGGATTCAATGAAATATCCATAGATCTTTCTAGTAAATACTACTATTTGCTTAAGAGAGGTTGAAAGGTTCTGTTTCTTATAGTCAAAATATATACCAGACCAAGAAAAGTAATCAAATAATTGTTAAAATCATTATCATCTAATTCTGAATAACCATCCCAAATCCTTCCATTTATTTCTTTTTAGGAGATTGCCTTTGTAGTCAGTTGTAAGTTTTTCTGTCAGTTGATATTTTCTCCAACTTTTGAAATAGCAAATATGATCATTTATATTACTTTTTGATCAGATTTTCTACAGTTTGAAAGTTTTATTTCTGAAATATGGGAGCCAAGTGTGCCAATTTTAATGCTATAGTATTTAACACACTGCTGGCTCTTTTTATTTAGAAGATCAATAAATAGCTGCAAAAATTTTTTATCTTGACTTCTCTTCTAAGTCCTTCAAATGGCACAAAGCTTTGTATTTTGGGGTAATACACTCTGCTCTAGTTCCTAGGTGGGTATTGACTTGCTCTGTGCTGTGAAATGACTATGTTAGAATTGGTGCAACCAATCTATCAACTGCCTGAATTCAGGTACTGTCAATATATTTCAAATTTCGTATCTCATTTCTTACTCATCTGCTGTGGAAGATTGCCAAATAGTCTAGCCCAGAGAAATTTAGAGCTTGGTGAAGATTCATTTTCTTGGGTAAGAGGTGGGATGATGTGCTGTTTAATTAATGGTATAGTTTAGATCTCTATTGCTTCTCTAAAATCACTCGATGTATAGTAAGTTTGATAATTAAGGCCAGGCCTAAAGTAGACTGGCTGTCACAGCCAGGTGTCAAGCCCAGAACACCAAAAGGATAGTCTTATGCTCTTGTCCTTTGGGAGAAAACACCCTCCAATTACAGTGATTTGATAGTCTTGCCTTTAGCTCTAGAAGCTGCTGCCAGGTAATTAGTGGTGCATCCTTAGGGCAGCCCCTGCCTAACTGCATGTACTTTAGGCAAAAATCTAGTCTGCTTAAGTCAGGGCTTTCTTGCCTTTATTTGTCCTTTTTACAAAAGGAAGATATAACCTCATATTTGGATAATTAAAAGTAGTGTGTGCACAACAATGTGAACACGCTTAACATTACTCGACTGTACACTAAAAAAACTGTTATGATGGTAAATTTTATGTGATGTGTGTTTTATTACAATTGAAAATAAAAACAATTAAAAAAAATGGCTGGTGGTATTATTCTTACCTGTAGTTTTCATGAGGCCACAGGCAAGTGCCTATGTAGGCTAAAGGGGTCTCTTTGGCTTTAAATTTGTATTAAATATCCCCTCAAATTTACCTTGAATGTTAAAAAAATCTCAAACATCTGCTAAATACTCCTGCCCTCCTCCTGCCTACTTTCCTTCCATGAACATTTGTTGAGCGTTTATGTATCTGGAACCAGAGGGATGAGAAGTAAGATTTGCTAGACTGGTTGGGATGACTGACAAGTAAATACTGGGGCAAAAATTCTAAGACAGATGTGTGTACATGTTTAGTGGGTGAGGATGGGTATGGATAAGTTCCTTTTCTGCGTAGAGGAAGAGGGCAAGCCGGAAGGTGAAGAAGCTCTACTTACTGGCACCTTATTTTCTCTGTGAAAGACAATATTATCAGATTACCAGGTAAAAGTGATAGGGAGAGTGGTGGGGTCAGGGACTTAGGAAGATGGTTTAGAATAACTACTACAGAATTGTGAGCAGGAGCAGAATAGAGACATGGAAAGGAATGCCAGGCCATCAGAAGGCAAAGTTGGGTATTTTTTTCTAGGAGCTCTTAGCTACTTAGATGTAAGAGACATCTCTCTAACCATTTACATTCTGAACTGCTCATCAGCTCCCAGCTGCCTTCTGCTCTGGGTTTAAGCCTCAACATGGACAGAATTCCTGAGGCTGATAGCTGCCCTTTTGTAAAAGACTAAACATTTTCTACCTGTATGACTCACAACAAATAAAAACAACAAAAAATGAGTTTAAATATGTTTTCTAAATTTAAATATAGTCCTTTTTAATGTTATTAATGTATCATAATTAGATTGACCCCAGACCGACGTGACCATGAAAGCATGACCTAGTATTTATATTGTATTTCATAACTTGTCTCCTCAGACAGTAGCATATTCTGCTTTTGCAAGCCTGAATGTCTTTTTTTTTTTTTTTTTTTTTATGGCAAGACAGAAGTTGCCTGGTCTAACACTAGTCCTTAGCTCCTACCTACTCAGATGAGAGGCAAATTTCGCAGCTTTAAATTAAGATCATGCTATTCAGCTTTTTGTTTCCCACTGACCAGCTGTGATCCCAGTGTTCTTTTTTTCTGGAAAAATCACCTTCGATCCTGACGTGTACCTTTATGAGTGTAGTTGTAGGGTAGGAATCGACTCCAGTGCAGGGTCAGCCTCTGGTGTGTGGCTTTCTGTGTGAGCCCTAGATGCTTCACTTCAACACCTCATTTCTCAAGTGGTTTTTGTCTCAACCTCACATTTCACTGGCAAATCCTCTGCACTCCTCAGAGTTGAAGAACTTCCTGGCTTCTTCATTGACCATCTCCCCTGCTGCCCTCTTTGGCATCTAGAAGTACCACTGCTGCATCTTTCCTGAATCACCGCCCTCAAGTGATAGGACTCCTTGGAGTCTCAACTTGTCCTTGTTTGGCTTCACACAGAGCAAGATTAGTAAATGTTTCAGAAACAGTGTGTGAAGTATCGAGTCAATTCTGAATAAGAACCCAACATAATTTCTTGCTTATTTCACCTTGATTTTGAAGATTTAATATCATTTCTTAGATTCGGTCAGTCGTTCTGTGAGTTCCACTTCCCTACCTTCTGCTTACCAGGTGGTGCTCCTTGGAGTCCCAGTCAACATGTACTTATCACGGACCTACTCGAGTTTGTCATTGGTGATGAAGGAGCATACAAATCACAGTACCTGTCATCGAAGGCACTCAGTTTCGTGAGAGACAAGCTACTAATTAACATATGCAGCAATTCTCAAAATATAGTGTACAGAATAATCAACTGGATAAAATGAGGATTTCTCAGTCTATCCTTAGAGAGTTGTTTTCTACAAAACTGCCAAAGAATCTGCATTTTTAGTAAGCACGTAGGGATGAGTGAGCTGGGGAATAGTGGAAGTGAGTTTGAGGCAGATGGTGTGAGAACCACACTTGGAAAAACACTGCAAGGAATTGTGTAAGGGTTACAGTAAAGGTGTCTACCCCTGGGAGCTCTGGGAGGTAAAGAGGGGCTGATCGATACAGCGGAGGGAGGTGGTTATAGGGTGGGGAGGCTGAGAAAAGGAGGTTTTAATGGATAACTGTACTATCTCCTCTCACATGATCTGTGAGGATGAAGTCATATCTCCTTGTCCTTGGCTCTTTGTCTCTAAAACCTCTTCTAAAGTATTTTCTACTTGATCTATAGTACACGACCTTTTCTCTTAAATTTGTTTTTATGTTTTCTTTTTATTAAATAAATTATACAATCTACAACTTCATGGGTTTTATGCATTTCTTCCTATTTCAAGACATTGTAATTTAAGTAGCAGTTTTGTCCAAAACTGAGTTTCCTATTCTCAGCTTCTTATTTCAGTTACTTGATGTGCTTTTTGTCTTTTGCCAATGAGATCTTTTCCTTAATCCTGATCTGAAAATATATCCCTTACATACCCAAGCATTGAATGTATTATTGGCTTCTATTAGTTTGAAAGGAGGATGTGGGGCTTTGTTTCATGACACTGGACTGCAAAGGAAATGTTCAACCAGGAACAAAACATTTTCTTCCTAGAAATCCATTAGCTTTAATGGGAATGAATCTGTAGTTTTTACTCTTGGGAATTTTGTTGAGAGAACAGTACACAAGCAGGCTGGGTTAGAGCAACTGATAAGTGCGTGTGGAAGGCTCTCACAGGATAACTTAGTACCTTTACTTTTGTTTCTTTGAATTTACACTTTGATGTAGAGAAAGTACGAAATATATCACATACAAATCTTTATGCAATTAGTCTCTTAAGTCATCACTGAGAATTGAGAAACAATGTCAAGCTGTGGAATATTTTCCCTTTTCATATTGGAGTATTACTTTTCTCATATTGAAATGTTGCAATTATTGATTGAGACAAGAGTTGTGTTATGTTGGCAGAGAAGAGAGATGTGAAAAAGTTGTGTCATCCATTTTATGAAAGAAGATGCTATAAGCTGAACTGTGTTCACCTCAAATTCATATGTTGAAGCCCCAACCCCCAATGTGACTGTTTTTAGAGAAGAGGCTTTTAAGCCATCGTTAAGGTTAAATGAGGTCACAAGAGTACAGTCCTAATCTGATATGATTGGTGGCATTATAAGAAGAGGAAGATAACGAGATTTTCTCCATGTACTTGCACCAAGGAGAGGCCATGTGAACACACAGTGGCAAGGCTGCCATCTGCAAGCCAGGAAGCTAATCCTCACTAGAAACTGACCACGCTGATACCCTGATCTCAGACTTCTAGCTTCTAGAACAGGTGTTTTGGTTCTATGGTATTTTGTTATGGCAGTCGAAGCAGATCGAAACAGAAGACACAGTTGGTAGCATGAGAGTCCATGGATCTGGGCTCTAGTTCTGATTCTACCACCCTTAGTTCTTGTGGGTCTAGAAATTTTATGAGACCTTACTTACCTCTTTGCAGAATGAAGATGAAAGACTGACTGCTAAGATCTTTTCCAGTTTTTGAAATCTTTGATTCTAATTACGTGAAATGAATCGCTTTGTTATAGATCATATAATGTTGAGCCTGAAATAACCTTCTTGTTTTTTTTTGCCTCTGTCATACAGTTGAAGAGAGGCCCGATAGAATAAGTGATGTGACTTTACTCAGTGTCACACAGATACTCCTGACAATGCCTGGAAGTGTAGTCTCCTCTTTCTCTATTACGCTGCTGAGTGGATTGTCAGCTATTAAATAGGAATGTTCGCTATCATGTACCTTTTTTATTAGAGAAATGTTAATAAGTTAGAAAATACTGAGGTTTTCAGAATAAAGTTTTTTTTTTCATTGTATTTGATGATTTATGGTGAAAATAATATTTAAATGTTGTATTTTAAAGTTACCTAGTATCACATTTAAGTATCTCTCTAAAGTCATATTAATATATTAATAAGTAATTCTAATATGCAGTTATGTTGTATTTTAAAATATGTGTTTTTTTCAAAATAACACATGTGTAACTAAATAATCAAAAACACAGATGAATTTATGATGAAAAGTAACAGTTTCTCATCCATACTCATCCATTCCCAATTATTCTCCCTAAAGGCAAAATCTTTTAGTTGCTACTTTTAAAGTTTCTTTTGAAGATTACTTTGATAACTTTGGATAATGTGCTTATTTCTGTGCTCTTCTATAAATCAATAAACCGCATCTATAGACTTTCTATTTAAAAAGTTGAGGTAATAATTCACATTACTTTCCTATCCCCATCTCCCATGCTAAAGTGTGATATTAATATTATTCTTAGTTTTTCTAAGCCTTTACAATTTTAAAGTATAAAATTAATTTTTTCAGGATAGGATTTTTTGATTTATTGCTATGTAAAATGAGTACATCTAAGTAGTAAGACCCCCTCTTATATTTTTAATTATGTTAACAACTCTGATATGTTGCTTTTTTGTGTGTGGTCATATTCCTCAGTGTGGTTGTTAGGGAATTATTTGTATAGCAAGGACTACAAGTTGCTATGCCTTTTTGATGAAAGTGTGTTCTTCAGCTATCTTGCCTATTTAGCATTTCATATCTTACAGACATAAATCCTGGAGCTAAGCTTAGCTCACATAGCTTTGTATATTTTCACTTTCCCAAGGGTAGTTATATCATTTCTGAGGTAAGAGGATCAATACGGAATAGGGTTCTCTAAGTAAGGCCTACACCAGCACTAAATATAGCACTGATGAAGCAGTTAGTGGCTTCCTGTTTGTGATGTTCATCAAAGCGATAAAGCTGACTAATACCAGGATTTGAACTCTGCAGGAGACTATATGGTCAGAAAATATCTGAGACAGTCTTTGTACTTGTCATGGTGCCTGAAGGTTTCTATTTTTACAATAGATTGCAATGGAATTCCCTTTTAAGACCTTTAACTCTTGATTAAATCATAATTATAATTATGACAAAATTTATTACGAACTAATGTCAGTATATTTTCATAGTTTCTACTAGCTCATGAAATCCTGGAGAGCATTTACTATGCTTTTTTTCTTTATATCTGCTAGAGTTTACTGAAGGATGCTTCTCGTACACGAGAGAGTTGCCAAGTGATTGTTTTCTGTCTGGCACTGTGCTAATCAATTTAGATGCATTATTTTCTTTAATTCTCAGAAAAACCCCATGAGGGAGGCACTCTTTAGTCCCATTTCATGGATGAGTAATTTAAGAAAAAGAGAGATTAAGTAACTTGAATTGAGGCAAATATCTAGTGAAATGATAGAGCCAGAGTTGTTCTGTGTGACTAAACTCTTCCAAAATGTCTATAGTCGGAATCATGCAGTATGCAAACTTTTGACTTCTTTCACTTCTTCATATGCATTTAAAGTTCCTCCATGTCTTTTCATGGCTTGATAGCTCATTCTTTTGAGTGCTAAATAACATTAGATTGTTTGAATGTATCGGTTTATTTATCCATTCACTTACTGAAAGACATCTTAATTGTGTCCAAGTTTTGGCAGTTATGATTAAAGTTGCTATAAACATTCATGCATAGAGTATTGTGTATATAAGTAATTACCAAGGAATGCAATTGCAGATCAAATTGTAAGAGTTTTTTAAGTTTTTTAAGAAACCATCAAACTGCCTTCCAGAGAGGCTGTACCATTTTGCATTCCCACCAGTAATAAATGACTATTCCTCTTGCTCCACATCCTTGTCAGTATTTGGTGGTGTCTGTGTTCCAGATTTGAGCCATTGTAACAGATATGTAAGTGGCATTTCATTATTTTAATTTGCAGTTCTCTAATGACATATGATATAGAACATCTTTTCCTATGAGTATTTGCCATCTTTTTGAGTGAGGTGT
>NW_011888792.1:18539935-18558423 GCF_000151845.1 Pteropus vampyrus
TCAGTGTGGTTGTTAGGGAATTATTTGTATAGCAAGGACTACAAGTTGCTATGCCTTTTTGATGAAAGTGTGTTCTTCAGCTATCTTGCCTATTTAGCATTTCATATCTTACAGACATAAATCCTGGAGCTAAGCTTAGCTCACATAGCTTTGTATATTTTCACTTTCCCAAGGGTAGTTATATCATTTCTGAGGTAAGAGGATCAATACGGAATAGGGTTCTCTAAGTAAGGCCTACACCAGCACTAAATATAGCACTGATGAAGCAGTTAGTGGCTTCCTGTTTGTGATGTTCATCAAAGCGATAAAGCTGACTAATACCAGGATTTGAACTCTGCAGGAGACTATATGGTCAGAAAATATCTGAGACAGTCTTTGTACTTGTCATGGTGCCTGAAGGTTTCTATTTTTACAATAGATTGCAATGGAATTCCCTTTTAAGACCTTTAACTCTTGATTAAATCATAATTATAATTATGACAAAATTTATTACGAACTAATGTCAGTATATTTTCATAGTTTCTACTAGCTCATGAAATCCTGGAGAGCATTTACTATGCTTTTTTTCTTTATATCTGCTAGAGTTTACTGAAGGATGCTTCTCGTACACGAGAGAGTTGCCAAGTGATTGTTTTCTGTCTGGCACTGTGCTAATCAATTTAGATGCATTATTTTCTTTAATTCTCAGAAAAACCCCATGAGGGAGGCACTCTTTAGTCCCATTTCATGGATGAGTAATTTAAGAAAAAGAGAGATTAAGTAACTTGAATTGAGGCAAATATCTAGTGAAATGATAGAGCCAGAGTTGTTCTGTGTGACTAAACTCTTCCAAAATGTCTATAGTCGGAATCATGCAGTATGCAAACTTTTGACTTCTTTCACTTCTTCATATGCATTTAAAGTTCCTCCATGTCTTTTCATGGCTTGATAGCTCATTCTTTTGAGTGCTAAATAACATTAGATTGTTTGAATGTATCGGTTTATTTATCCATTCACTTACTGAAAGACATCTTAATTGTGTCCAAGTTTTGGCAGTTATGATTAAAGTTGCTATAAACATTCATGCATAGAGTATTGTGTATATAAGTAATTACCAAGGAATGCAATTGCAGATCAAATTGTAAGAGTTTTTTAAGTTTTTTAAGAAACCATCAAACTGCCTTCCAGAGAGGCTGTACCATTTTGCATTCCCACCAGTAATAAATGACTATTCCTCTTGCTCCACATCCTTGTCAGTATTTGGTGGTGTCTGTGTTCCAGATTTGAGCCATTGTAACAGATATGTAAGTGGCATTTCATTATTTTAATTTGCAGTTCTCTAATGACATATGATATAGAACATCTTTTCCTATGAGTATTTGCCATCTTTTTGAGTGAGGTGTCTGTTCAGGTCTTTGGCACATTTTAAAATATGGTTGTTTGTTTTCCTATTGTTGAGTTTAAAACTTGTGGAATTCATGATCTGGTAGAAACTTTGTGTATTTTGGATAACAGTCTTTTATTAAAGGTGTCTTTTGCAAAATTTTCTTTTTCTCAGTCTGTGGCTTATCTTTGCTTTCTCTTGACATTGTCTTTTGCAGAGCAGGTTTAAATTTTAATAAAGTACAGTTTATCAGTTAATTCTTTCATGAGTCATGCCTTCGGTATTATATCTAAAAAGTCATCATCATATCCAAGGTCATTTAGGTTTTCTCCTATGTTATTGTCTAGGAATTTTATAGCTTTGTGGTTTACATTTAATTTTGTGAAGGGTGTAAGGTCTGTGTCTAGATTCATTTTTTTAGTATGTAGATGTCCAGTTGTTCCAGCACTTTCTTTGCTCCATTGTGTGGCGTTTGCTCCACTGTCAAAGATAAGTTTATTACATTATGTGCATGTGTTTTTGAGTTCTCTATTCTGAGGAGATTCAAGGCACACTATGTGATAACCAGCACCCACTCCTAGACATATGAGTAAGGCCATTGTGGATCCCGTAGCCTGGCTAACCCTCTAGCTTAGTGAAATCACATGAGCAAGTCCGGGCAAAACCAGATGGGACTGCCCAGCCAAGCCTCTGAATTATCAGAAATCATTGTTGTTTTAAGACATTAAATTTTGGGTGTTTTGTTATATGGCTACAGATTAACTAATATAATGTAACCAAAATACTAGTAGTCTTTGGAAGCATTTATGCCTCAACTAAACAGATGACTAAATTAAATGATGTGTTAATAAGTTTGCAAATACTAATAAGGTTTCATGGTGAGTTTTGAAGAGTTTGTCTTCTGTATTTAACCAATAAAGAAACCACAAATGAGGAGTACTTATTCCCTGCCAGAAAGTAAGCTTATGAAAATTACACCTCAGTGAAATAAAAGGGCAAATGGTACCTTAAATAGTCTGTGTAACTACAAAGAACAATTTGTATATATGAATTCTTGGCTTTTTGGAAAAGAATATTGTTAGCTTAGTAACTTTCAGGTTGTGCTTGTGCGGATGGTGCAATTTTGTACTATGGTATGATTCTAAATGATTTTGCAGATCTTAGCAGTTATTAACAATTATTGAAAGGACGTGAGGAAATGGGAGAGTAGGTATTGGTTTGTGTTGGTGGCATTCGGAAAAGATTCAGAAAGTGGTAATGAGGTGAAAGGGGAGGAGAAGCCCAAGAAAATAGATTCCTTCTCTGTATGGCTTTGCTGGGGCCTGTGATTCCAAAGAGCCAGAGATCACGTTGCCTTCTATTGACAGGAAATCTCATATTCTGCCTTTATAACTTGTTCCAGCAGAAATTTGTTTCATTACAAAGTGGAAAAAGAGAGCTGATAGATTTTCACAAATCTCTGATTAAAAGAAATCTTTCCTGAATAGCATTGGGTATAGTAATTCTTTGACCAAGTGATACTTGTCTCTAGATTATGCAAATTGATAACTCATAGGCTGAGTCTACCTACCTTTGGGTATCTTTTGTTTAGCCTGCACTATGTATGAACATATTTTGTTATAATAATTGAGCTGCCTTTTAAAAATCCAAGAGCTTTCACACAAAAATCCATACTTTCTGCATCTCTGGAAAATTGGATGATCTCACCACAGGTCTGGAGTGAGGGATAGCACTTACCTTAGACAGATCCTACATTCTCCAGCCAGCAGCTACACTCATTACCTTACCAGTATGATTTCCGTAGATATGTATGTGCCACCTTTTACAGACTTATTTCGAAAATTAAGTCCTGGTAATCTGGACATAATTGATTATCTAAGCAACATTAAGTGGCTTGATTTCTTACAAAATGGTCAGAACAGTGATGTACACACGAAATGTCCATTTATTTAATTTCTGCTACCAAAATACCTCCAGTTCAGGCAGAGGAGTCACAGGTTTAGATAAAATGCCTTTAGGGAGTACTTCACATCAATAAAGAGATGCTCCCAGTCTGATGAGAGAAAGAGAGTAAAATCCATGGTTACTGGGATTGAAAGAGGACCTGTGTTTTACTTTTGATATCCTCTGGGGGGGAAAAAAGATGGCAGTTGAGTCTGGGCAAAGAGAATCATGTATAGCTTCCCCACAGAAGCAACAAAGACCTACAGACCTGTTGAAAATGATATCATGTACCTCACAGGCAACCTGTCTGAATGGTGACTGAAGACAGGGTACTCCACTCTCCACCTTCTTGCTTTGCAGAAGATCCTAGAACTTTGAGAGAACTCTCTTGAAAGGGACAGGGAATTTGAAGAGAGCTAATATTAAGTTTTTCACAATCTCAATAAAATGATGCTTTGAGCCTGAAATTATTATAAAAAATAAAGATTTGTTTACATATCTAGAATTGTGGATTGAGATTCATGCTCATTATACAGTCAAAGAATATACTTATTTTAAAGAGATAAAAATATATTGCAATACATAGGTTAGTTTGTGTTTACAAGGTATTGTTTTATTTTTTCCCTCTACCACTGTTACATTTATAAACTACATCCTGTTATTCTGCACTTGATTATTGCACTGAATATTAAGAGTCATGGTCCTGAGAGTTAATTGCCCTCACATGTGTTTGGTCATTTGCTGCCAGCTCAGTGTCTTTGTTTTAAGAGCATCTTTATGTTTCTTCTTCCCACCAACCAGAAACGTTTCCAGTCTGTGAACAGGTAATGGCTGTTTAAATTACCACCATTCAGTCATCTTCTGGTTAGGTGTTTTTCAAGAGTCAGCAAACAAACAGGACAGGACCTTCACGGACTGCTCTCCAAACGAGTGGGTCTCTGCTTTGTATGGACAGAGTACCCCCTGGAAAGTGCTTCCTGTGGTTCTAGGTTTTTATTTCAGGGCATTGAGGGACATTGTTGTTCATTCTTAAACCTTAGTTGAGAGGTCCAATGAAAAATTTATCAATATGACAACTGTATTCATTCATTTATTTAGAAAATATATGTTGAATGGTAACTATGTACTCAGGACACCAAATAAGATCCAATAGCTGCTCTCTGGAGGTCATAGTCTCCTGGTGAGAGATAAATATATGCATAGTTGTAAAAAGATATGAAGGTGATTTGGCGGAGGTAGGGGGTAGGCACGAGGCAAAAAAGGACAAAAATTAGGGTGAGTCGAGAGAGCAGGAAGTGTTCTGGGTGAAGTGATATCTAAAGTGTGTTTTGAAATAAGGAGCTGGAATTAGTCAAGAGAAGAAACAAGGACCAAATATTGACACTCTTTGAATGCCATGTTAGAAAATTTGGACTACCCAGATCTGGGTGTGATTCCAATGTGGCACCGTTAAAGAATTCTAAATAAGGAGGAGGCTTGATCTGATATTCCTCTTAGAATGAACACTTCAGTTGTAGTGTGGAGGGTGAATTAGGAACAGGGCAAAGCCATGGGAAGGGATGTCTTAGGCAAACTTAGAAAATAAATTATAAGAGCCAGAACTCAGGTGCTAGAAATAGGAATACATACATATACATACATACATACATACACACACACACACATACACACGTACATACATATGTGTGTGTGTGTATATATATATATATGTGTGTGTGTGTGTGTGTGTGTGTGTGTGTGTGTGTATATATATATATATATATATATATATAAAACAGATTTTTATCCCACACATATAGTCAGTCCTAAAAACATAGATATTAAGAAAAAGAAGGATTCATATTTTTAGGACTGACTGTATGTGTGGGATAAAATAGGAAAGGGTCAAGAATGATTTCAATTTTTCTGTTTGGGTAATTGGTTGTGTGACTTATCATTTTCTATATTAATGAACAAGATGGAGGAGCGGGCCTTAGGAGACTAATGACAAATGAATCTTTGGACTTGTTGACTTTGAGGGGCCAGTGGAACTTTTAATAAAGGTTCCAGTTAGCATTTGGGTGTATGGATCTGGAGAACATGGAAATAGTTGGGCTGGAAATAAATATTTTGGAGTCTTTGGCACATTGAGGATAGTTAAAACTTTGAAGATGAAGGAGATCATCCAGGGAGTGTTTGTAAAGGGAAAAGAGAAGAGTCTGGTTACAGATTTATGGGGCACATTGATTTTTAAAGGATGGTCATTGGAAGAGGAGTAAACAAAACACTTTTATGAACACAAGAAACTAGAAAACTAAGAAGAAAACTAAGAGAGGGAGGAAACTGGGAGCAAATGGAAAAAGAATTAAGAGCGGTGAGGAGAGAGAGAAAGAGAGAGATTGATTTCCAGCTAGACCTATTCCAGCTAGATATAAGATTTCAAGGGCTAAATATAGGTGCTCATTTATTTAGATTTTTTTTGTTTCAACCCAATTAATTAAAATAGATGAAAAATCCATTATGAAAAAACTGTAGCAAATGCCAAAGAAATTGAAAAATGACCTATGAAAATAATTGACAAAACAGTTACAGTTTTATTTAATGATTAAAAAAGAAGCAAACAAGTAAACCATCTGCAAATTTGTTCAGATAGTTTTCTTTTTGTAAACATTAGGATATGAGTTCAAATGTTTCTAAAGTAGATTGCTTATTACTCTTGTTTTTGACAATCCCTACTGCTGTATCTGAAATTAATGGAAAACTATTTAAAGTATCTATGGAATAACAAATTTTAGCTTTAGCACTATCCAGCATATCTGCTTCAGTAGCTGAACAAAAGAGCAATGGTGAAATTTACCGATACATTAACTAAAGCCCAAATCACTGTACTAGTTTGCTGAGGCTGCCATATGAAAGTGTACCACAGACTGATGGCCTTAAACAATAGAAATTTATTTTCTTACAACTCTTGAGGCTAGAAGTTTGAGGTCAAGATGTTGGCAGGGTCGGTTTCTTCTGAATCTCTCTCCTTAGCTTGTAGATGACTGTCTTCTCCCTATGTATTTACATGGTCTTCCTCTGTACATGTCTGTCCTAACATTTTCTCCTTCTAAAGACACCAGCCATATTGGGTTGAGGCCCACGCTAAAGACCTCACTTTAACTTAATTACCTCTCAAAAAAAACCTATCTCCATATGTACTCACATTCTGAAGTACTGTAAGTTAGGAGTTCATACGAATTTGGGAGGGACATAATTCAGCCCATAACAATCACAAAACAAATCTGCTTAAAATTTTAATTTCTATTTATTGACAGAAAAATAACTTTTCTTATATTGTCATATTTTCTATTTAACTTTAGTTTCAAATGTGTATATTTCATCATAGACATATTTTTGATTATTAATGAAGTATGTAACTATGTATGGTATGAAAAGCACTTTTCACTGATTCACTAGTAAATGCTGTATAGTGTTTTTTTAAACCATAGAATGATTGTATGGAAGGTTAAGGACAGCCACAAATTCTTTGACATTCTTCTTATTGAGAAGTAGGGGTCTAATGTTAATGTCCCTTTCTTTCGAATCTGGGAGGGCTCTCTGTCTTTTTTGACCAGTGTAATATAGCAGAAATTATGCAGTCCTAGGCTTCAGCCTTAAGTTACTGGCAGCTTCCACTCATGTCTCTTGGCATACTCCCTCTAGAAGCCCTGAGCTGTCATGTAAGAAGTCTACTACCCTGAGACTGCCATGTAGAGGTAATCTGTTCAACAGCCTTCTTTCGGCCAGCCATCTTTGTCAAGGCATCAGATATGTGAGTGAACTTATTTGGTATCTTTCTCTGCCAACTGAACACCACTAAGTGACCTTGGTCAATCCCACATGGAAAGTGATGCTTACAGAAATATTTCCTAAATTTGTTCTCTTGCAAATGAAAGCTAACCAAATATACTAGTATCCCAGTAATTTCAACATAAAGAACTTTCTATACTCAATATGTAAATGCTATGTGCAGACCAACATACTAGATCGCACTTTGGTTGTAATAGTTTTCATGTAATAATTTAATTCAAAGTCAAAGATGATCTCTTATGCTACCTTTTAGCATCATAAAAAAAGGAGCAAGCCTGGGCAGATAGAAAATACAAGGCACCTATGATACAGAGCAATCACCAAATGCCTTGAATTGAGACCAGTCTGTTTGGAAATCCTCACAGTTAACAGGACAATATTTACTCTTTTGTCTTTAACTTTAATAAATTAATTAAAGACGAATGACTCAGTTAAATATCAGGATAACATAGTTTCATTTTAGAGTATACATTTTTACTCCTAGAATAACACTCTGAGAACAAGGGACAAAAGCTGAAATAATAATTTTATAACCATCTTTCCAACTGTATAATGCTAGTACATCAATTTGGAATTTAACAGTGATGGCTGACAGTGATTATACATATACATACATACATACATACACACACACATACATACACACGTACATACATATGTGTGTGTGTGTATATATATACATATGTGTGTGTGTGTGTGTGTGTGTGTGTGTGTGTGTGTATATATATATATATATATATATATAAAACAGATTTTTATCCCACACATATAGTCAGTCCTAAAAACATAGATATTAAGAAAAAGAAGGATTCATATTTTTAGGACTGACTGTATGTGTGGGATAAAATAGGAAAGGGTCAAGAATGATTTCAATTTTTCTGTTTGGGTAATTGGTTGTGTGACTTATCATTTTCTATATTAATGAACAAGATGGAGGAGCGGGCCTTAGGAGACTAATGACAAATGAATCTTTGGACTTGTTGACTTTGAGGGGCCAGTGGAACTTTTAATAAAGGTTCCAGTTAGCATTTGGGTGTATGGATCTGGAGAACATGGAAATAGTTGGGCTGGAAATAAATATTTTGGAGTCTTTGGCACATTGAGGATAGTTAAAACTTTGAAGATGAAGGAGATCATCCAGGGAGTGTTTGTAAAGGGAAAAGAGAAGAGTCTGGTTACAGATTTATGGGGCACATTGATTTTTAAAGGATGGTCATTGGAAGAGGAGTAAACAAAACACTTTTATGAACACAAGAAACTAGAAAACTAAGAAGAAAACTAAGAGAGGGAGGAAACTGGGAGCAAATGGAAAAAGAATTAAGAGCGGTGAGGAGAGAGAGAAAGAGAGAGATTGATTTCCAGCTAGACCTATTCCAGCTAGATATAAGATTTCAAGGGCTAAATATAGGTGCTCATTTATTTAGATTTTTTTTGTTTCAACCCAATTAATTAAAATAGATGAAAAATCCATTATGAAAAAACTGTAGCAAATGCCAAAGAAATTGAAAAATGACCTATGAAAATAATTGACAAAACAGTTACAGTTTTATTTAATGATTAAAAAAGAAGCAAACAAGTAAACCATCTGCAAATTTGTTCAGATAGTTTTCTTTTTGTAAACATTAGGATATGAGTTCAAATGTTTCTAAAGTAGATTGCTTATTACTCTTGTTTTTGACAATCCCTACTGCTGTATCTGAAATTAATGGAAAACTATTTAAAGTATCTATGGAATAACAAATTTTAGCTTTAGCACTATCCAGCATATCTGCTTCAGTAGCTGAACAAAAGAGCAATGGTGAAATTTACCGATACATTAACTAAAGCCCAAATCACTGTACTCGTTTGCTGAGGCTGCCATATGAAAGTGTACCACAGACTGGGGGCCTTAAACAATAGAAATTTATTTTCTTACAACTCTTGAGGCTAGAAGTTTGAGGTCAAGATGTTGGCAGGGTCGGTTTCTTCTGAATCTCTCTCCTTAGCTTGTAGATGACTGTCTTCTCCCTATGTATTTACATGGTCTTCCTCTGTACATGTCTGTCCTAACATTTTCTCCTTCTAAAGACACCAGCCATATTGGGTTGAGGCCCACGCTAAAGACCTCACTTTAACTTAATTACCTCTCAAAAAAAACCTATCTCCATATGTACTCACATTCTGAAGTACTGTAAGTTAGGAGTTCATACGAATTTGGGAGGGACATAATTCAGCCCATAACAATCACAAAACAAATCTGCTTAAAATTTTAATTTCTATTTATTGACAGAAAAATAACTTTTCTTATATTGTCATATTTTCTATTTAACTTTAGTTTCAAATGTGTATATTTCATCATAGACATATTTTTGATTATTAATGAAGTATGTAACTATGTATGGTATGAAAAGCACTTTTCACTGATTCACTAGTAAATGCTGTATAGTGTTTTTTTAAACCATAGAATGATTGTATGGAAGGTTAAGGACAGCCACAAATTCTTTGACATTCTTCTTATTTAGAAGTAGGGGTCTAATGTTAATGTCCCTTTCTTTCGAATCTGGGAGGGCTCTCTGTCTTTTTTGACCAGTGTAATATAGCAGAAATTATGCAGTCCTAGGCTTCAGCCTTAAGTTACTGGCAGCTTCCACTCATGTCTCTTGGCATACTCCCTCTAGAAGCCCTGAGCTGTCATGTAAGAAGTCTACTACCCTGAGACTGCCATGTAGAGGTAATCTGTTCAACAGCCTTCTTTCAGCCAGCCATCTTTGTCAAGGCATCAGATATGTGAGTGAACTCATTTGGTATCTTTCTCTGCCAACTGAACACCACTAAGTGACCTTGGTCAATCCCACATGGAAAGCGATGCTTACAGAAATATTTCCTAAATTTGTTCTCTTGCAAATGAAAGCTAACCAAATATACTAGTATCCCAGTAATTTCAACATAAAGAACTTTCTATACTCAATATGTAAATGCTATGTGCAGACCAACATACTAGATCGCACTTTGGTTGTAATAGTTTTCATGTAATAATTTAATTCAAAGTCAAAGATGATCTCTTATGCTACCTTTTAGCATCATAAAAAAAGGAGCAAGCCTGGGCAGATAGAAAATACAAGGCACCTATGATACAGAGCAATCACCAAATGCCTTGAATTGAGACCAGTCTGTTTGGAAATCCTCACAGTTAACAGGACAATATTTACTCTTTTGTCTTTAACTTTAATAAATTAATTAAAGACGAATGACTCAGTTAAATATCAGGATAACATAGTTTCATTTTAGAGTATACATTTTTACTCCTAGAATAACACTCTGAGAACAAGGGACAAAAGCTGAAATAATAATTTTATAACCATCTTTCCAACTGTATAATGCTAGTACATCAATTTGGAATTTAACAGTGATGGCTGACAGTGATTATAGTTCTTATTCCTACGATTAGAGCTACACATATTTGCATTGATGTTTCCCATGGGCAGCAGGAGAGTGCTGCAAAGGTTTGTTGTAAGCGTTGCTTCCATTGTGCAAGGTGGTGATAAAACAGTAGGAATGTTTTTGTCATGAATTTTGTAGATGAGAAAGAGAAGTAGAAATAGAGATGTGTGATAAATGTGTGGGGGAGTTAGCAAATAAAGGAGTAAACAAAAATTTTAAAGTGGTAATTTCAGATACTTATACATCTATGAAGGAAACAAGCAAGGTAATATGACAGAATGGGAGTTACTTGAGATAAGATGTTTGGGCAGGCCCTCAAAGGAAATGTAGTTGGGTAGGTAAGAACTGGGTCTCAGTAATTCATATGGATGCTTCCCCTATTAAGGAGGCAACTTCTCCCTTTCCTAGGTGCCTACGTGGATATCTAGTTTACTAATCCTTGATAGAATAATGATTAGGTTCCATGGCTAGATTATTGACACACATTCCAGAAGTAACATAATGGCACTATTTGCTGACTCACTGTCTTTATCATTTTTTAAAAAACACAGTGAATTCCTGGAAAGATCAAATCAAGATAATGTAACAATTTAAATGTGGAAAAAATAATAGTTAATATTTATGAGCATTTACTAAATGTCTGGCAGTGGTATAAACACTCTATTATATTAGTTAATTTTTACAATAGTTTTCAAAATTGGTGCTAACAATATGTTCACATTAGAGATGAAGCCAGTCAGGCTAATAGAGGGAAATGATTTACCTCTTGTCACGTGGCTAAGAAATGAAAGAGCTGGCATACAAACCCCACAGTCAGACAGACTACTTATCATCACAATGCACTGTTTTCCTAGAATAGCCATTTTATGTATTCAAGACTCTGATGGGATAGTATCAGGTGAGAAAAATTTTTTGTATCTGATGTGAACTTTTGGGGAGCTGGTATTCTACTTATTTTAGGGCCACCAATAATCTTTAACAATCTTGGGGAGTTGAAAGAAAATAAAGATGTACTTTGTCACAGAAAAACTGTGCTGAGGAAAATGCGTTATAGCCAAGCAATATTTTGTATAAACAGCTAATAAATCAGAAGAAAAAAAAATGTTAACAGTAATTTAGCGGCAAATGGGCCATTTGACCTGCAGCTCCAGATGAATTCCCAAACGACATGAATAATTTATTTTAGAAAGATGAAATGATATGAGTTATGTAATGCTTGATGAGAAATTGCAGTCGTAGTCGGGGAAATTGCTTCTACTTAGCAGGGTCAACAGCAGAGGAAGGAGTGGTCACAGGATATCGTTTTCCACCTTGAGAATCTTGGTTGAAGCAGTGCAGGAGTGCTTTCTGCCCAGCTGTAATCCAACTAGTGTAGCTGAAGTTACCTTCATTTCCAGAGACCTCAAAAGCCCTTTGACTATCTAGCACCCAAATGGCCTCTGTGCTATTTTCTGAGAGGTGGTGCTCCAATCATAGCTTATCTTAGAGCTGTGGTTACATTTCCTATATCTGCACAGATGCAAGGCTCTCCCTTGAACTAGGATAAGCTGTCAAGTTGTAGGGCAGCTCAGTTGCTCCTTGGAATTTATGCCCTAAGGGACAAGCCCTCATAAAGCATTTTGAAAGCTGACGGTTTAGTGTTGGCAGCCGAATTTTGACATTTCAGGCTATTATCAAATCTCTCAAACAGCTGAAACTGTAGGTATGTGACAGTTAAGCCTTCTGTGAGGCATGTTTATCTGGCAGGAAGAATGCTATCAGTTGCCTTATTATTCTGTTATCCTGTGCATTTCAGTTGCTTTTTGTTAAACAGCTAAAACTAATGCAGTGTTAGATACTAAAATGACAAGGCAAATAAAGAGCCATAGTTAGGATTTTAGCTTTAAGACCATGCTCAATTAAAAGATATGACCTCCCACTTCAAAATATTTAGTTAGAAAAATTTACCATTGAGTTTCTGAAAAATGTAAAAAGCAATACAAGAATTCACATATTTGGTAGTTTCTGTAAAAGCTCACACTTAGTCCTTTCCCTGTGGACTTAGAAGAAAGTAATGAAAAACCATATTTCTTCCCAAGTTAGAGCTGACACGCTTGAATATGTTGGTGTCTGAAAACATATTTTATCAAAATAAGGAGCGAAAAGGTGAGGTTTTTTTTTTTTTTTTAATACAATGTGGTCCTCTTAATTTTCATTCCGTTAAATGCTGAAAAAAAAAATCAATGTCTGACAGATGAAAAAGGGTAGAGTTGGAAGAGCTATTTGGAGGAGAGTATGTCAGGAAAAGAAGAGTTGGGGTTTTATTTTCAATAGGAAAAGGAAGAATAATGATTCTGTAGCAATCTTTATATACAAACTATGTATTTTTGTTAATGAAGACAAAAATGAAATTACATTACTAATGGTTTAAAAAAACCATGGCTCTTTGATTTCCAGAAAAAATGGTTAAAAACACAATCTCTCTCTCTTGGAAAACAATACCTCACTCCCCCATGTTAACCATCAAGTCAACTTAGAGACAAAAAACTTGCCCCCAGCCTCATTGGGACCCTCATCAAACAGTGTAGCAAAAAATCCTATCTTATGCTTAAATATTAGATAAGCACAAATTGAAATGCGCCGTTTGAGTAATTAACCCAAACAAACTTCCCTGGTTACCACAAATTGAATGTGAAATTATAGAAATCTTTGATGTCCTCGAACTGATTCATGACTGAGAACTGAATTTGATAAAGCAGCTTTGAGATGAATCATGGTCATAGTCTCTATGTGTGTACACACCACCAAACGGGCAGTTCATTAAGTAAATTTAACTTCTTCAAAACAATTCTTAGTGAAAAAAAAAGAAATATGTTTGGTTGGACTTTTCTCATGATTTAGTTTTATATAAGAGACACAACTTTTAAATTAATCAGTGCCCCAGTCTGATCTGTAGGTTAAGTTGTATCGTAGCTTTGTAATGACAATAATAATAAATAACATCAACAATAACATCTAACGCTTAAAGAATGTGCATAATGTGATAGGCATGGCTTAAAGCTAAACACACACACATGTACGCACACACACATATGCTCAGAGCTATATCTCACATGTACATATATCATACATACACATATGTATGATATTTAATTCTCAAAACATCCTTGACAATGGTAGATGCTCTTATTATCCCCACTTGGCAGAGAAGGAAATAGAGGCTCAAAGAACTTGAATAATTTGTCCAGAGTCACCAAGTGGCATGGGTGGTATTTAAGTCTGGGCAGTCTGACTACAAAGCCTGTGCTATGTATTTATCACTATATTATAGTGCTCTTTGTCTGAGTTACCAGAACATTTACATGTTGAGATATATTCATTTGAAGTTTATCTGCAGGACCAGAATTTCAAAATTCTATATGAGTTTCTTCAAAAATGTGGTCAATAGAATGAAGAGGAATGACACAAAAGAAATGATATTTTCAATGCTTCCATATAAAAATGTCTGGAGGCAGAGCTGATAATGGAAAAATATTGATTGTGAGTTTAAAGGGTGATGAACTTTAGGACCGATAACAGCCAAATTTATAATCCTTAAAGTTTCCCTCTCATATTTGCAAATTCCCCTTTTCACATATGAAAAGCTGGTTTTTAGAAGTGATGACAGAAGTATTACAGAATCAGCCCTAATAACAGCTGTTAGCTCAGATTAGCGCAAGTAAAAATTTCTCTCAGTTTCTGCTGCACATCTGCTATAGATTATTTTTTTAAAATCTGTGGATAGTAGGCTATAGGACGGTACACAGGATATTTTCCTATATTTAGAATATTTTTTCTATATTTTCTTTTTTACTACTTTGCCTCATTTCCTGAAAGTTTTCTATTAATGCATTATAAACACTTAGCTTCAAGCAGATATCAAGGAGTAAGTAAAAATATGAATGCTTCCTTCAAGTAAAACAAAGATTTATTTGGACTTAAAACTATCTTGACTTTATTGCTTTTATATGTAAAAATGACTTTTTCCATATCTTCATGCGCCTCTGAATTTTAGAGTGCTTGATTATTGTTATTAATTGCATTTTTAAGATAAACTAGGTTTGAGAAGTAAGTTCTCTCTCTTTTTTTTTTTTTTTGCCAAAAACTCCGGGGGCCTTGGGCAAAAAAATAAAAGAACCCCTCCAAATTAATTTAATTGGTGGTTTAAAAAAAAAACGCCAAACTAATTGGGTGGCAAAAATATAAGACCTTTAGATTGCTTATTTTGTCTTTGCCAAAGGGCTTTTAGTAAATGCTTTTAAGCAACTAATATATCTATATATCTTTATATCTTGAGGTATAGAGATATGTAGATCTTATATATATAAATTCAGCTCCTTGTTTACATTTCTCATCATCAAGGTAGAAAAGAGCTTTATTTGGAATTTCTACCAAAGGAAGTAACCTCAAGTATTATCACCATTAGTTTCCTCTGAATCTCTGATCCAGGCTGCTCTATTAGGGACAGCTGTAGCCTTTATTACACCACATACAAAGTACCTTGGGTCACGTGGTCAATATGGAGAAGAGGAATAACTATAGTAGAGGTAATATTTTCAATGTTTCAGATACAATAATGTCTGGAGGCAGAGCTGATAATGGAAAAATATTGATTGTGAGTTTAAAGGGTGATGAACTTTAGGACCGATAACAGCCAAATTTATAATCCTTAAAGTTTCCCTCTCATATTTGCAAATTCCCCTTTTCACATATGAAAAGCTGGTTTTTAGAAGTGATGACAGAAGTATTACAGAATCAGCCCTAATAACAGCTGTTAGCTCAGATTAGCGCAAGTAAAAATTTCTCTCAGTTTCTGCTGCACATCTGCTATAGATTATTTTTTTAAAATCTGTGGATAGTAGGCTATAGGACGGTACACAGGATATTTTCCTATATTTAGAATATTTTTTCTATATTTTCTTTTTTACTACTTTGCCTCATTTCCTGAAAGTTTTCTATTAATGCATTATAAACACTTAGCTTCAAGCAGATATCAAGGAGTAAGTAAAAATATGAATGCTTCCTTCAAGTAAAACAAAGATTTATTTGGACTTAAAACTATCTTGACTTTATTGCTTTTATATGTAAAAATGACTTTTTCCATATCTTCATGCGCCTCTGAATTTTAGAGTGCTTGATTATTGTTATTAATTGCATTTTTAAGATAAACTAGGTTTGAGAAGTAAGTTCTCTCTCTTTTTTTTTTTTTTTTGCTAAGACTTCTGTGTGCTTTGGCCAGAAAATTATATGATCCCTTCTAATTTATTTTATTTGTTGTTTTAAAAAAAACGCCAAACTAATTGGGTGGCAAAAATCTAAGACCTTTAGATTGCTTATTTTGTCTTTGCCAAAGGGCTTTTAGTAAATGCTTTTAAGCAACTAATATATCTATATATCTTTATATCTTGAGGTATAGAGATATGTAGATCTTATATATATAAATTCAGCTTCTTGTTTACATTTCTCATCATCAAGGTAGAAAAGAGCTTTATTTGGAATTTCTACCAAAGGAAGTAACCTCAAGTATTATCACCATTAGTTTCCTCTGAATCTCTGATCCAGGCTGCTCTATTAGGGACAGCTGTAGCCTTTATTACACCACATACAAAGTACCTTGGGTCACGTGGTCAATATGGAGAAGAGGAATAACTATAGTAGAGGTAATATTTTCAATGTTTCAGATACAATAATGTCTGGAGGCAGAGCAGGTAATGGAAAAATATCGATTTGTGAGTTGAAGCTCATCAGAACTGATAATAGCTACCTTTACACCTCAAGAGCTTCTACAAAGTCTGGCTTATAGCCAATTCTGGCTCCATCTAGGAGGCAGCCATGAGAGACGGAAAGTCTATGGGTTTATTGTCAGGTTTTAAAAGTTCTCAAATTCCATTCCAGATGGTACCAGAGATTTGAACTTTGTTTCTACACGTCTGAGTGTCAGTCCATTTATCATTAAATTGAAATTAAAGCTATATATTTTTATTTTTTCCAAGGCCTGAAATGAGATGAAAGCCTATGAAACTTTCTAGGCCTCTCAATAAATGTTTTTGGGTCTCTCAATAAATATATCAATTTCCAGTTTGCCACTAGTCTGACAACAGTTTCTATTTTAGAATGATGATAAAAAATAGAAAAGTAGATATTGACCAACATGTGTTTTTGTTGGGTCAAAAAATATTTATGTTGGTTAGGATTCTTCCTTCTGGAATTTATGACACTTTACATCAGAATTCTTCCAAGTGTGGCCATGGACCACCTGCTTCAGAATCACTTGCAGGGTTTGGCAAAAGATCAGATTACCTGACTTATTGAATTAAGATCTCTGGGAGAGGCACTTGGGTGAATTTATGTTTAACAACATCCTCAAAAGAATATTTTTCCTACACTAAAGTTTTAGAAGCATTACATTATATAGATAAATATATAAGTAATATATAGAGAGTTTTATAGTTTATAAATCATAAATTATTTCCATGCCTATGATGTCATCTGACTCTCTTATCAACCTTTGTAAATATAAAGAACAGGTAATATCTCCTTTTTATGGATGGGGAAACTGAGATTTAGAGAAGTTCTGTGTTTCACCCAAGGTTAAAAAGATAAGAGGAAGAATTTAGGCCTGTCTTGAGGGTTTCTAGACCAGTTCTCTTTACAGGGCACCTCACCTGTTATTCTTCTATATGAGAGGATGTTAGCTGCAGATAGTTGGGGGCTGCAGGTGAGTCTTGCTACTCTGCAATAATTAATTCTATAGGGAATAGAGATATATAAAAGATTTTCAAGTAGTAGCAGCATAAATTAATCAGATCTATGTTCTAAGAGATAGCCTAGAAAATGGTTTGGAGAAAGAAGAAACAGAACCCAGGATGTGAATTGGGAGACTGATGTTCTTACTACCACATCAGCAAAATAGGCTGTGTTACTCATGCCAAAAGTTCTGGAATTGCATGTCAGAAGGTGGAAATGTTACGAAGACATAGTAGAAACCCAGAAAATGGTTCTTTGTGGTACTTGTTAAATTTTAACATTAATCACTTGGCTCTTCTAATAAGTCATGAACTCTATAAAATAGAACCATGTTTCATTCATCTTTGTTTAGTGTTGGCCGTATGGCTTTGTTAAACATGTTTGTTGTTTGTTTATTAAACTTGAGTGAATAGTAAAAACTTGTTTTACACTGGCAAATATAAATTATTGTTTATGTACATAGGTCATATTTTATACTCAGTATATGCCAACATATAGCTTTAGGTATACAGGAATACCTCATTTTACTGTAGTTTCCTTTATTGTGTTTCAAAGAAGTTGAATTTTTTACAGATTGGAGGCAAGACCCTCCACCAGCAAAACGATCATGACTTGCTTTGTGGCAATACTTGGTTTATTGTAGTGGTCTGTAACTGAACCTGCAATATCTCTGAGATATTTCTGTATTTACTCATCTGATCATCACAATTTTACACATGAGAAGTACAGAATGGATAAGTAACTCATCTAAGTCAGTTACTTGTCCAAGCTCTAATGCTAGTGGAATTGGGATTTGAATTAGGTAGCCTGGTTCCGAAGCCTTGTTATGTTACATTATATACATAAATTCATGATTATGTTTTAACTGCTTATCACTTTTGACATTATTTCATACTTGTATAATTGGAGTTTAATAGGTATACCATATGGTATGATAACAAACAACACTAAAATATCAGTGGCTTAACCCAATAAAAGTTTATTTCATACTCAAAGTTTGATGTAGTTTAGATGACTTTCTTGTGTGACTCTCATCCAAAAGATGACTCAGCAACTTGGACTGCTTTCATTTTGTAACTATGTCAGCTGGAACAGGTGTCCTCCAGGGCTGATCAGGCAGGGGAAGAAAAATGAAGGTGGCATATCAGCTCTTAATTTCCTGCTC